>NW_027397066.1:41085914-41127950 GCF_003265705.2 Callorhinus ursinus | reverse complement strand
GCCTGCCTGCCTGCCTGCCTGCCTGCCTGCCTTCCTGCCTGCCTTCCATTCACTACCCAGCACTGTGTTAAGCACTGGGAACGTACTGATGATTAAGACACACACGATCCCTGCTGTCATTGGGCTCACCCTTTAGTGTTTACATATTTAATCTTCCCACCAATCCACCGCAGTATATATTATTTTTCGGGTGGAGAAATAGGCCCTAGTAGGTGAGGGCTATTTCCCTCAGGAAATGGCAGAGCTGGATTCAGTCTTTACCCGGCATCCCTATCATAAGCTCTTTCCGATCCCCTCCCTCTCCGGCTACAGGGGCTGCCCTTGGGAAAGTCCCAGCCCTGCCCCCCCCCCCCCCCAAGGGCCGGGCTGTGAGCAGTCCGTGGCAATAGGCTGGGTGAGGGAGGGGCAGGGCCCGGAGCCTCGGCTGGAACACAGGAGCCTGGCAGGTGCTGTTGGTGCCCCACCCCCATCCCCTCCCCGCTCCCAGTCCAGACACAGGGCGGAGGCTTCTCCACACAAAACTTTGCTCTCCGTCTGGGCCTGAGGCAGGCTGAACAGTCCAGGGAGTTCATGCCCTTGGAGGATCCCTCAGCCAATGACAGCCGGAGGTTAGAGGATAAGCATCCCTCGGTGGCAGGTGATACACGGTCTCCCAGAGCCTCCCAGGAGGATGCACCTAGGGCGCCCACGGGGGACACCTCACGGGCCTCCTTCCCTTTTGTCTCTCATTTCTCCCCTTCCTGGGATCGCCCCTAAAATTAACTACTTGCCTTCAAACCCTTGTCTCAAGAGTCTGCTTCTGAGGATTCTACTCTGAGAAAGGCAGTAACACTTCATATTCTGGCACGTTCCAGGACTGACCTTGCTCTTTGATAGCCACATCACCTTGGAAAAAGGGATTTAAGTGCAGGGCAGTTTCCTTCGTCTTGGAAATAGGGAGTAATAACATCCTCCCTCTCGGGGGCTGCGAGCGGCAAGCAAATGAGAAAGACCTTTTTGTAAATGATAGAGTCCACAGAAACTGAGTGGGGCCTTGGGAGCATCAGAAATGGCCTGTGGTGTTGAAACAGCTGAAGTGTTTGTACGCCCCAAGTTCAAAGGCCCCCTGGGGGCCCCGGAAAGGGTTCCTTGTCCTTGGACCCTCAGAAGCAGTGTGCAGCTTTGCAGCCTCTCTCTGGGTGGTGCGCATCCTGGCACTTGAGAAGGGATGGATGTGACTGACACTCTGTGGAGCGGATCCTAGCCACACGGGTCCCTCACCAAGTGATGGGGGCACCCCTTTGTGGTGATGAAAAAAGAAAATGCACTCAGAAATGGTTTTTTTTTTTTTTTTTTTAAGATTTTATTTATTTGAGAGAGAGCACCAGCAGGGGGCAGTGGGAGAGGGAGAAGCAGGCTTCCCGCGGAGCAGGGAGCCCCATGTGGGGCTCGATCCCAGGACCCTGGGACCATGATCCAAGCTGAAGGCAGATGCTTAACCGACTGAGCCACACAGGGGCCCCAGAAATGCTTTCCCTTCACATTAAAATGAACTGTGAGAAAGGGTTCTGCACTAGGAGGCACCCCCCCCCCCCCCCGGTGGTCTCAGCAGGGGCCCTACGAGAGTCTGAATGCTTTTAGTCTTCTTCCCACGGCTGCTCTCGGCAAAGTACTGTGGATGTTCCTTAGAAGCCAGGTGCCCTGCTGGCCTCGTGGACGTCAGCAGCCATAACACCCACGAGAGCCCTGTGAGGGAGGCCCTGCTCCGTTGTCCTGTGTCGCAGCCTGGCCCCGGGGAGGTCCACACCGCGCCCCGGATCCAGGAGGCTGCTAGCGGCAGAGCGCAGATTTCAGCAAGGCAGTCTAGCACCAGAGCTGGGAGCCCAAGCCTCAGCCCTACGCTGCCTCCCTGGGGGACTAGGGCAGCTGGAGCCCCAAGACCTGGGTTCAGAACCCGGTGGAGATTAATGATTGCTCCTCCTAGAGCGGTTGGGAGGATTAGTTGAGAGAATGCACAGGTGATGGCTTTATGCAGTGTAGAGTACTATGCAAATACTGGGATTTTGATAAAGATTACAGGGAAGATGGAGGAAGGGAGAAGGCAAGCCATCGTACTAACTTAGAGGGATGGGCATAAGAGGAGGGGCGGGAACCAGCTAGAGCTCACCAAACCCATGCCTCCTCTTCCTGGGGACAGAGTGGGACTGCATTTCTCCACCTCCTTTGCAGTTAGAGAGACTTCCGTCCCTAAGTCCTCGTGCATGCTCCTCCTTGCTCTCCTTCCTTCCTTGTCTGCTGGCCAGCGGCAGAGGGTCTAGGGACAACCCTAAGGCTCAGCTGGAAGACAATGGCCCCCACTAGACTGCCTGTCCAACAGCCTCTTGAACTTTGCATGAGTAAGACATAAAATTATCTCATGTGATAGTCACTAAGATTGGGGTTCTCTGTTGCAATAGTGAGGTACCCTCTATAATAGAGACGGTGAGAATGTTTGCCTAGTTTCCTTCTCCTTTATGTATTTATGTATTTATGTATTTATTTTTTTGCCTTTTTGCTCAGACCAGATAGAAATCACACTCTGGAATTTGAGGGGTACATCAGTTGGATAGAGACTGCTTTGTCCAAGCTGACCAAAGATGGAATTCTTGCTCCATATTGTTTTAATTAACACACCAGCCAACAAGTAATTTGCCGTCCCTCTAATGTCATTTTCTAGCAAAATGAAAAACAGGATTTGAATAATAGTAATTTTGAGAAACTTCGGGGATACACACTCTGGGATTAATCCTATTCCCAAATCTCGTTATCCATGGAGAATCCCGGACGAAATGTACAGGAGCTTGAGCTCTACTTAAAAGACAAAAGTGCAATCATCTGCTTAGAATGGAGGCTTCTCCTGGGAGTCTGTGATTTGTGGAATGTGGTTCAAGTTAAGCTTTCCCAGCACGGGGCTTACAAAGGAGCGAGGATTACTCTGTTGGCTATGCCCCTTTAGAAGGTCACCACAATCAGCAGCCGAGGGCAGCATCCCCATTTTAGAAACCAGGCCCAAGCTTGGAACTGCAGGAAAACACAAGAGGAAGGCTGCCCAGCCCCACGAGAACTGGGGCGCATTGGTTCTGGATGCTAGGCCAGGAATCTCAGCAATTAAAATCACCACAGCAGCCTCTGAAAAACCAGAAGCGCTCTGTCCGAGGGGGAAATAGCCACAACATGTCAGGAGCCCTCTGAACCTCAGCAGCCCTGTGGGGCCGGTTATGGCCTGATTTTTTGTCCCCATCTGCCTTATGTGGAAGCCTGAAGCCCCCAAAGTGATGGTAGCAAGAGCTGGGGCCTGTGGGGGGTAATTAGGTCTAGATGAGGTCTTGAGGGTGATGCACCCATAATGTGTAAGTGTCCCTATAAGGTGAGGAAGAGACACTGACCATGCTGGCACCCTGATCTGGGGACCTCTCAGCTTCCAGAACTGTGAGAAATATATGTCTGTTTAAGCTGCCCAGTCTGTGCTGTTTTGACATAACAGCCTGCTCTAAGACAATGGTTTACTTGGCATTTCCGTTTAAAAAGAGGTGTTTGGGGTTAAGAGTGCAGGAACTGGGTTCTTTCTCTTGACTCAACGAACTTTTGATGAATCCATATGTTAGAACCCTTTGAGAGTCATTTCCTTTCTGGAATCTGAGAGACCCAGGAAATCTACCCCATTGGGCGGTTTGTTCTTCTAATGGCAATCTCTGGCATCACGTCTTCCCCATACTTACAGACACATAGGCGAGGTAGAGCTTGACCCAGACAGTGGTACCCTCTCTCCAAGCTCTCAGCGCTCCCGGCTCCCGGAGCACGACCAGGAGGGTCTGCTGCTTTGCACGTCTCTCCCATCAGCTCTGCGGTCCAGGGCCTGTTTTCCTTCAAGTCACATCTGTGAGGCGTCTATTCCCCCTACTCTGTGTGGTAGCCGTGCCAGCTCATCAACTAGGCTTCCCTCCTGGTTCAAAGATGGCTGTGGCCCTAGATCTTCCCATGTCTAAAGTTCAAGTTCATCAGGAAAGAGCACTTGCTTCTTTTTAGCGTTTCTGCGAAAGGTCTCATTGTGTTTTCCTGGTTCTGATTAGAACATGAGTTGCTACCTCAGACCAATCACTGTGGGTGGGAGTGGGAATGAGCTGCTTGGCTGAGGTCACAGGCTTCATCCTTGGTGCTTGGGGGTGGGAGACGGGTGATGGGGTTGGGGGAAGTGAGGGGCAATGAGCATCTGAGCTCCATGGCATAAGGACGAGGGAGAATGGATTCCCAAAAGACAAGGAGAACAGAGCCTGTTCATGGAAGCAACTTGAATACTGGATGACCCCAAATCCACAAATGTCCATTACCAGTCCTTTACATTAAGATAACAAAAGAAGTCCCTAATTCCCTAAATAGTACCAGGGGACCTCAAGTTTCTCAGTGTTTTTGCTCAGGGTTGTATGAGCAATTTTAGCTAGAGTGTAAACCCAAGTGCTTTGGGAGAATCAAGTTTCAGACAAGAAGGATGACGCATACTGTCACCCTTGAACAACAGAAGGTAAAAAAGGGGACAGTTAATTACAACAGCTACAATACCGGCACTTAAGCACTGTGTTCAGCACTTTACACGTGTTTCTGTGTCTAAGAGAGAAAATGCAGACATTAAAAATTAGGATGTTAGCTCACCAGCTCTGCAATGGATGGGGAAGTACACCTAGTCCAAACCTCATGGGGGGGGGGGTCAGGAAACATTGACTAATCTTGCTAGGCCACTAACCCACCATTCTGCTCCCATGGGGCTATTACCTGTACTCTTTTTGAGTTTCTTTTTAAAAAATGTTTTATTTAATGGGCGCCTGGGTGGCTCAGTGGGTTAAGCGACTGCCTTCGGCTCAGGTCATGATCCTGGAAAGTCCCAGGATCAAGTCCCGCATCAGGCTCTCTGCTCAGCGGGGAGTCTGCTTCTCCCTCAGACCCTCCCCCCTCTCATGGTCTCTCTCTCTATCTCATTCTCTCTCTCAAATAAATAAATAAAATCTTTAAAAAAATAAAAAAAATGTTTTATTTAAATTCAATTTAATTAACATACACTGTATTATCAGTTTCAGAGGTAAAATTAAGTGATTCATCAGCTGCATGTAACACCCAGGGCTCATTCCTTCAAGTGCCCTCCTTAACGCCCACCACCCAGTTACCCCATCCCCCCTACCCACCTCCCCTCCAGCAACCCTCAGTTTGTTTCCGAGAGCTTAGCGTCTTTTATGGTTTGTCTCCCTCTCTGTTCCTTTTTGAGTTTCTTAAGATTTAAAAGCCTAAATGAATCACTTCTTATCAAATTAGAATGAGTGGGTATATTTTTGCTAAAATTGTTCTTGCTGCCTTTATAAATTTAAGCTCTACATCATTCCCACTAGAATGAAGGATCCACAAGGGCAGGGATTTTTCCTCCTTTCTTCCCTGTGGTTTTCCCAGTATGTAGAACGGTGCCTAGCACAGAATGGGCAGCCTGCCCAAATCCTCCAAGCTTCCCAAACTGTTAGGGGAAGTTAGTTAGGCTTTAACAGGATGCCTGGAGGCCAGCAAGGAGGAAGTCATGGCCGGCTATCCAGAAAGTCAGAGGCCTGCCCTGGCAGCACTCTAAAATTGACCCACTAGAAGCCAGATCAAACCAGACAGGCCCAAGATGGCTGACAAAGTAGGCCGGAAAACCCTGGCCCAATAAGGAAGAAAAAGCTGGAAGCCCTGCTCCCAACACTTCTCCACCTTAAGTCATGAATATTCCTCCCTCTTGTTAACAACTGTCAATAAAAGAGACCCAAACCTCAGGCACAGCGCGCGCGCTCTCTCTCTCTCTCTCTCTTTCTCTCTCTCCCCACCTTGGTAAAACCAAGCAGCTCAAGAGAATAGAATTAATGATCTCTAGCCTGATCTCCTGCCAGAGAAACCCACCAGTCCATAAACCTTGTGTATACAGTTTCCATTATTTGTCGTCACTCTGTTTCCAAACTAATTTTTGAGGACTTAAAAAGAATGAGGTAGAGATGTAAAATGGGGTCAGTGAAGAGGCTGTGTACAAAATGTAAATGCACGGTTGCTATGGGTGGGCCGAAGATCTGGCTCACTTAACAGCCCAAAGGGAGAAGGACAGTTAGGTGCTTTGCCAATAGCCACAAGCTAAAAACCAGTCAGTTGCTCCTCGCTCCCTTCTCTCTCACTGTAGGCTTATCTCCTAGCGATGGTTGCCATGGACTCTTTGTCTGGACTCCACCTCTGTAGATTGAGTGCCTGTCCTTGAGGGCATCTCTACAAAATTCCAGTAGCCCCGGCTCTGTTTGAACTAAAGTCACCCTGACCATGTCTGTCACTCCCACGCCCAGCACACCCACTTCCGACTTCATACCAGCTGATGAAGATACCTCCTGGGAAAATTCTGTCATGGCTATTGACTTCTAACCCACCAATCCATTAGGTCCCCAAAGAGGATTAAAGGGATGATGGCTATTCATTTTTAAAAAAGAAAGAAAAAATTTCATTGTAAGAGTTGACTTCTAAAGCTTTCACTCCCCAGGAGCAGGGTGGGGAAGCTATTGGCTCAGATGCCTGTTTCTCCATGGAAATTGTTCTGAAGGGGCACGGGTTATTTTCATTCTCTACGTCTGGGCCTTGGAACCTCAGAGCGCCCTCAAGGAAGTGCTCATGCAATTAAACTCAACTCAGGGTATGCCCTGTGCTCTGCAAATTTACTACATAGAAGCATAAAACATGTATCTTTTGTCTTGAAAGCCTGCATTCACTCCCTTCTGATATCCCTGAAATATCTGAACAGTATAATATGGGTACAGTCATCCTTTCTTGCTGCAAAATGACCCAAGAAAGCGGAACTTTGTCCCTTTATTAAAAATGGATAGGACAAGGAATCCTGTGTACAAATCAGGTAATTTTGTTTTAGATATTTTATTGCACTTACAACATATGTTGACTATCTATTATGTGCCAGGCACTGTGCTAGATTATGTGATACAGTAATAACAAATGAGACCCTACCTTCCTCAAGGGGTTCATGGTCTAGTGGGGAAATAGACACAGAAACTTCACTGCAATATACATCTTGATCAGTACTTTTAGATAGGTTTGTAGGAAGTGTTGTGGAAGTACAGGAAGGGTCAGTGAATTCTTTCCCATAGGGCTGGGGGTGTGGATGAGGAAGGGTGATGTTAGGGAAGACATTGTGAAGCCATGCTTATCTTTTCACTTTTATACAATGAAAGACGAGACTAGCCAAAATAGTTTAATTGGAGCATCTACTGAGTGCTGGCAGTGGATATAAAGATATAAAGTACTTGGCCTTGAGAAATGTCTTACTTCTTTTGGGTCTCAAATCTATTTGGTTTCCTATAAGCAGCATTCACTAGGAAAATATGTATTTTGTCCGTGTTGATAAGTATCCAGATGCTTGATCTAAAGACTAAAGAAGAGATGTTTCGCCTCGTCTGGAAAGGGAGAGTATGACTCCTAACATTCACGGAGTAATTGATGGAACAGGTTTGGGGCTTATTCTGTGTAGCTTTGCAAGGCAGAAGAAGGACCAATGTGTAGAAATTACATGAAGGCAGTTGTAAGTCCATTGTAAGGAAGACTTATTTCTCTGATGTTTAGAACTCTCTAAATCTGAAATAAGATGTCTTGGGAAGTGGTGAGTGCCTCGTAAAACAAATGTAAAATAATATTCAGGCATTATAAAAGACTGAGCCAGATTCATTCATTTAACAATTATCTACCATATGCTCCGCATTCTGCCAGGATCTAAACATTCAATAATGAGTAATAAATCTTGCCCTCAAGGCAACAGAGAGGTATATAGGCAAGTGCATATAGTACAATGCATGACAGTAATTTTAAACGTACTAGAGGGCATTATGGAAGGCTTCATAGAGGAGGTTCTTTCTTTCTTTTTCTTAAAGATTTATTTATTTACTAGAGAGCATGAGTTGGGGGAGGGGCAGAGGGAAAGGAAGAAAGAGAGACTCTCAAGCAGACTCCCCACTGAGTGCGGAGCCAGATGTGGGGCTCTGTCCCATGACCCTAGGATCATGACCTGAGCTAAGATCATGACCTGAGCTAAGATCATGGCCTGAGCTGAAATCAACAGTCAGACACTTAACAGACTGAGACACCCAGGCGCCCTGAGGAGATTATTTCTAAGCTGAGATCCAAAGGAAAAGAATGTAGCCAGGTCAAGATAGTTGAAGAACAAAGCTGGAGGCATCACCCTTCTGATTTCAAAACAATATAGTACTAGAATTAAAATAGATGCGTAAACCAATGGAACAGAATCAAGACTCTAGAAATAGACCCTTGCATATATGTGAAATAATATTTGACAAGGCAGCCAAGAATACTCAATGGGGAAAGTATAGTTTTTCAATAAATGGTGTTGGGAAAACTGGATATTCACTTGCAGAAGAATGAAATTGGACCCTTATTTTACATGCCTCACAAAAATTAACTCATCATGGATTACAGACTTAAACACAAGATCTGAAATGGTAAAATTCCTGGAATAGAACATAGAGGAAAATGTCCCTGACATTGGTCTTGGCGATCTTTTTTTTCTTTTTTCTTTTTTTTTCTTTTTTCTTTTTTTTTCTTTTTTTTTTTGTGTGTGTATGGACCAAAAGCACAAGCAACAAAAGCAAGAGTAAATAAATGGGACTATATCAAACTAAAAAGTTTCTGCACTGTGAATCAACAGACACATGAAAAAGTGCTCAACATCGCTCAGCATCAGGGAAATCCAAATCAAAACCTCAATGAGATACCCCCTCACACCAGTCAGAATGGCTAAAATTAACAAGTCAGGAAACAACAGATGTTGGCGGGGATGCAGAGAAAGGGGAACCCTCCTACACTGTTGGTGGGAATGCAAGCTGGTGCAACCACTCTGGAAAACAGTATGGAGGTTCCTCAAACAGTTGAAAATAGAGCTACCATACGACCCAGCAATTGCACTACTGGGTGTTTACCCCAAAGATACAACTGTAGGGATCCGAAGGGGCACCTGCACCCCAATGTTTATAGCAGCAATGTCCACAATAGCCAAACTGTGGAAAGAGCCAAGATGTCCATCGACAGATGAATGGATAAAGAAGACATGGTATATATATATATACAATGGAATATTATGCAGCCATCAAAAGGAATGAAATCTTGCCATTTGCAACAACGTGGATAGAACTGGAGGGTGTTACGCTGAGCGAAATAAGTCAATCAGAGAAAGACATATATCATATGATCTCACTGATATGAGGAATTCTTAATCTCAGGAAACAAACTGAGGGTTGCTGGAGTGGTGGGGGGGTGGGAGGGATGGGGTGGCTGGGTGATGGACATTGGGGAGGGTATGTGCTATGGTGAGCGCTGTGAATTGTGTAAGACTGTTGAATCACAGACCTGTACCTCTGAAACAAATAATACATTATACGTTTAAAAAAAAAAAAGAAGAAGATAGCAGGAAGGGAAAAATGAAGGGGGGGGAATCGGAGGGGGAGACGAACCATGAGAGACGATGGACTCTGAGAAACAAACTGAGGGTTCTAGGGGGGAGGGGCGTGGGCGGATGGGTTAGCCTGGTGATGGGTATTAAATATTCACATATTGAATGAAGCACTGGGTGTTATACGCAAACAATGAATCATGGAACACTACATCAAAAACTAATGATGTAATGTATGGTGATTAACATAACATAAAAAAATTAAATTTAAAAAAAGGATCAACAAAATGAAAAGGCAACCTACCAAATGGGACAAAATAACTGCAAACCATATATCTGATAAGGGGTTAATATGCAAAATACATAAGGAATTTATACAACTCAATTGCAGGAAAACCAAACAATCTAATTTAAAAACAAGCAGAGGATTTGAATAGACATTTGTCCGAGGAAGACATACAAATAGCCACCAGGTGTATGAAAAGATGCTCAATGCCACTCATCATCAGGGAAATGCAAATGAAAGCTACAAGGAGAGATCAACTCACACCTGTTACAATGGTTCTAATTTCTAAAAAGGCAAAGAAAAGAACAAGTATTGGTGAGGGTGTGGAGAAAAGAGAATCCTCGTGCACTGTTGGGAATGCAAACTGGTGCAGCCACTATAGAAAACAATATGGAGTTTCCTCAGAAGTTAAAAATAGAACTAACTTTATGATCCGTCAGTCCCACTTCCGGTTATAAATCCAAAGGAAATGAAATCAGGATCTTGAGACATCTGTACTCCTGTGTTCACTGCAGCCTTATTCACAATAGCCAAGACAGGGAAACCTAAGTTTCTGTCTATGGATGAATGGATAAAGAAGATGTGAGGTATATATATATAATACATATATATATATGTAATATATTACATACCATGTAAACTATATATTAGATATCACATATATGTAATATGATCTATCATATTGCAATATATATTATATATCGTATATATGACTATTATTCAGTCCTTTGCAACGTATGGATGGATCCTGAGGGCATTATGCTATGTGAAGTAAGTTAGACAAAAAAAGACAAATACTGTATGATACCCCTGTATATGAACTCTAAAAAAAAAAATCACAGAAATCTAAAAATCATAGAAACAGGAGTAGAACAGTGGTTGCTGGGGTGAAGAGAAGGAGAGTGGATGGAGACATGTTATCAAAGGGTAAAAGCTTCCAGTTATAAGATGAATAGGCTCTGGGGATCTAATGTAAGCATGGTGACTATGCCTAATGATACCGTATAATTGGAAAATTGCTAGGAGGATATATCTTAAATGTTTTCACCAGAAAAATGGTAATTATGTGAGGTGATGGAGGTGTTAGCCAAGCCTACTGTAGTAATCATTTTGCAATATATGTGTATCATGATCTCAGGGTTGTGGGTTCAAGCCCCACCTTGGGTGTAGAGATTACTTAAAAATAAAATCTTTAAAAATAAATAATGCAGTATATGTATATCAAATCATTATGTTGTACATCTTAACTTACCTAATGTCATCTCAACTATATCTCTATAAAGTTGGAAAAAAAAGAAGTAAAGCACCACACAGATGCACACCTCCTAGATATATGAGTTTGGTTCTAGACCATAGCAATAAGGGAAATAAGCTAGCCGAATGAACGTTTTGGTTTCCCAGTGCATATAAAACTCATGTTTACACTGTGCTGCAGTCTATTACATGTGCAGTAACATTATGACTAAAGAAACAAAGTACTTGCCTTAATTTAAAAATGCTTTATTTTGGGGGGGCGCCTAGGCGGCTCAGTCGGTAAAGCATCTGCCTTCGGCTCAAGTCACGATCCTGGGGTCCTGAGATCGAACCCCGCATTGGGCTCCTTGCTCAGCCGGCAGTCTGATGCTCCTTCTCCTTCTGCC
This sequence comes from Callorhinus ursinus, assembly GCF_003265705.2. NCBI lineage: Eukaryota > Metazoa > Chordata > Mammalia > Carnivora > Otariidae > Callorhinus > Callorhinus ursinus. Next base: position 41,116,552 of record NW_027397066.1, on the reverse strand, counting down.
GTTCTCCCTGCTTGTGCACGCTCTCTCTGTCTCTGTCAAATAAACAAATAAAATCTTTTTTAAAAATGCTTTATTTTTATACTGAAAATGCCAACCATCATCCGAGCTTTCAGCGAGTCATAATCACCACAGATCACCATAACAAATAAAAGAATCGTGAAAAAGTTTGAAATATTGCAAGAATGACCAAAATGTGACACAGAGACACTAAGTGAGCAACTTCTACTGGGGAAATGGCACCAATAACTGTGCCCCACGGAGGGCTGCCACAAACCTTTAATTTATTAAAAACAAAACAAAACAAAATACGGTATCTGAGAAGCCCAATAGAGTGAAGCCCAATAAAACAAGGCTTGTCTATAAAACGGATTGAGGTTCCCCTGAGACACTTTGCTAACCCTCTTCCCCCTGTTCCCTCCCCAGGGAGAGCCATTGGCCTGGACTTGGTATTTATCTTTAGTGTGTATATGTTAAGACCATTGTTGCTATCTAGGTATCCACAAACAAAAACAGGCTTGCATTGCATGTTTGAAACTTTTTGAAATGGTACAAGAGGACTTGCTATTTTTTTATTCACCATTCTATTTTCAGACTTCTCTATGTTCATACATATACATTTCATTCATTCTAACCTATGTATAGAATTCCATTTTGTAAATATAACACCGTTTATTTTTCCATTCTCTGCTTGCAGTGAACATTTTAGTGTATGTCTCGTTGTTCACAAACGTGCAAAACTTTCCTTAGTGTTTGTGTCCCCCCAGAATTCATATGCTGAAGTCCTGGTCCCCAGGGTGATGTTATTTGGAGGTGGGGCCTTTGGGCCGTAATTAGGTTTAGGTGAGGTTGTGAGGGTAGAGGCCCCGTGTTAGGATTGGTGCCATTATAAGAAGTGCAAGAGATCATCTCTCTGCCTGTCCCTCTGCCATGTGAGAATATAACAAGATGGTGGCCCTCTGAAGAAGGGAGAGGGCTTGCAGCAGACATTAAATCTGTTGGCACCTTGGTCCTGGACTTTCCAACCTTCAGAATTGTGAGAAATAAATGTTTGTGCTGTAGCCTCCTGTCTATGATATTTTGTGACAGTGACCCAAATGGGCTAAGACGCCCAGAGAAGCCTCTGATCATCAGAGAGTGAAGACCTGAACCCAACACTTCCATGAACTTTCTTGATGTTTTTAGTTGCAAAAATATGGACTCTGCCCGAGCTGGTTTAGACACACGTAACAGGGATCTATTAGAGGATTCTGAATGGACTAGAACCTCGAGACAGGGCAAAGAAGCAGATTTGGAAACCCAGAGTAAAGAAACAGATCCACTGACACGTCAGATTGCCCTGGGGTTCTCTTTGGGATGCCAGGCGGGGATGTCATCCCTAGGAATTCTGTGTCTACTGCCTCCAAAAGGCCAACGTCACACATCCCCCACTCCAAAATCCATGCCACCCTACTCTCTTCTAAAGGACAGGTTCATCTGGGTACATTTGAATTTTGAAGCCTGGGTCATATCCCTTCGCTTTAGCCACAAGGGAGGCTGGGAAAGAGGAGGTTGGCCTTTGCCCAAGGGAGGTGGCGTTAAGGAGCGGGTAGCAAAATAACCATTCACTGTAATACTCCAGATTAGAATTTCGGGTTTGAAGGTGTGCGTATCTTCTGCCTACTAGATTTGCTGAATTGCTTTCCAGGTGGTTGGGCTTTCATTAAAAATGTATTAGTCATCTATTGCTGCATAACAGATTGCCCCAAAATTTAGCAGCTTAGAACAACAAATGTCCATTAGTTCACAGTTTGTATAGGTCAGGAATCTGGGTGTTTCTCAGCCGAGGGCCTCTTGCTCAGGATCTCTCAGGAGATTGCTGTCAAGATGTTGGCTGGGGCTGCTGAAGCTTTGACGGGCCACTGGGGTCATTGTTGGCAGGCCGCAGAATATTCCTTTCTAAGCCAGCTCACATAACTGTTGTCAGGTCTCAGAACTTCTCTGGAGGCTGGCTGGAGATGTCATTTCTTGCCCTGATGGGCCTCTCCATAGGGCTGCTCCTAACATGGCTTCTTGCTTCCCCCAGAATGACACATGAGAACAACAGAGAGAGAATGGGAAAGAGAGAGAGACTGAGACTGATTTTAAGGAATTGGTTCACACAATAGTGGAGGCTGCCCAGGAAAGTGCTGCAGCTTGAGTCCAAAGGCAGACTGCTGTTAGAATCCCCTCTTCTTCAGGGGAGGTCTGTCTTTGTTCTATTAAGGTCTTCCACTGACTGGAGGAGGCCCACCTGCAGTATGGAGTATCATCCACTTTACTCAAAGTCTACTGATTTAAATGTTAATCTCTTCTAAAAAAAAAAAAATGCCTTCACAGAAATATCTGGAACAATGTTTGGCCAAATATCTCGATAGTGTGGCTTAGCTAAGTTGATGCATGAAATTAGTCATCACAGTGTGTATGTGTTTGGGGCGGGGGGAGGGACAGACTGTCACTCTCTCACCTGGACCACACTCCTGCCAGGACTGGGCAACCACTTAGAAGGCCTGACTGACTCCAGGGAACTGCTGGGGAGTCGGTGGGGGGCAGGGGGCAAACTATGGCTCCATCAGGTCTCTGCAGGGCACCAAGGAACTTGGGCAAGTGGGGAAATGCTTATTTGCCAGGCTTCCTCAGCACACTCCCCTCCCCCCAACCTCCCTGCACCTGGGGCTTTCTCATTTTACCCAGGGTCACGCCTGGCTGGGGCAACTCAGGGATGGGAGAATTCCAAAGGGGGATTTAAGTATCTTAGATGGAATCCTCCATCCCCCTTTCCACCCTCAGCAAATAAGCTATATATCCAAACCCCTTCCAAAGTCCATACAATAGCATTTACATATTTTATTTTTTCATCCCTACAGATTCTTCAAATCTCCTGGTTGAACACTCATTTGGGAGAAAAGCAAGACCTAATAGTTGGATTCATTGTTTTTCTCAAAAAGGTTAACTTTTCCTAGTAGAATTATCCCGTTTACTTTTATGTTCAGTTTATCCTTCCTGTTCAGTCTTGCTCTCAATATGCCTTCTGAATATTAACACGCAGAGCCTTCGGGTAATCATGTATATTTCTTATTCTTTGAAAAATGCTTAGAGACCCTTTCAGCTAGAGCAATTGTGTATGCGGCTTTATTATTTCAGAATATCTTAGAGTCACTTCTTGTTTGAACACTTTTCTATCTATCAAGCGCAGGAGTGAATTGGAGAAGAGAAAATGAGGTTTGACAGTTCAGTGAAAAATTAGTATCGTTTTCCCCTCCTGCAGGGCAGAGAGGTGTGCTGTTTTGGGGAGGGGCTGGGCATTCTCTCGGGTGCACATATTTCTTTGTATTATAAAGTTCCTTTGTTCCTTTTTAATGCACTGGAAAGTCCTTTGAATCTAAAGAAATCTATTTCTGCCCCTCTCCCTTTAACCAATTTCTCTGATTATTTAAAACACTTAAATTTAAAGGAATCCTGGAGAAGGTAATTTTTATATTTCTGCACATCATACAATAGTGAAGTAGGCTCTTCAAACTTAGCTTCCAGTTTTTGTTTTGAAACTAAGATGGGGTTTTGGGAAAGTCTAGTTTTCCTGCCTCTGACTTAGTCCCACCCAATCCATTTCCCACAAGCACCAGAGTTTTCTAATAGGTCCTAGTATTTTTATTGAATTTAATAGTAATTAAGTGATGGTGTATGTGTGTGTGTGTGTGTGTGTGTGTGTGTGTGTGTGTGTGAGAGAGAGAGAGAGAGAGAGAGAGATGGCGACAGTTGTGAAGACGCGGCGTAGGAATTACTACACTTTATTCCCCTTCTTTCTCTGTCCTCTGCTTCCCACTGTGTTACTGATTAAATCAGTGTATTGGCTGTAATATTTCCATGCCTTTCCATGGCTCTGCACTGCATAACCAACCAGGCGCTGCCTGCGTTGGCAACCTCATCTGGCATCCTGAAGGGCGATGATGCCGGAACTGCTTTGCTGCACCTCGCTGTGGTGGGTGCTGCTGGTTGCCTTCCCCCAACTTTTTCCAATCCCCCTTTCCCTTGCCTCAGTCTCAGATACTGACTTTCCCAGCACCCTCCCTTCCTTCCCCTTTGCAGTTAGGGTGGCCACATGACTCATTTTTGGTAGCTTCCTGTCTTTGAATGTGGTAGAGAGAACGTGGTGCGATGCTTGGAGCCAGTACAGCCATTTTGCAACCATGAGGCATCGAGATGAAAAACCACCGTTTGGGGTCATCCTTCTAATGAAGGATGGCAAGAGACTGGCTGGAGAAGCGAAGTATTTCTGAGACTGCCCACCTCTGATGTTTTCATTAAGGAAGCAACAAGTCCTTATTGTTTAAGCCACATTTTTTGGAGGTGGGATTTGCTGCCCAAAGTAATTCTAACTGATACATGAGCCAGGCACAATAGGGCTCAATATATACTTTTTGGATGCATGAACAAGAACAAATGAATGGAACTTCTACCTCTACCACACCTTCCTGCTCTCCAGCTGTACCTGACTGCTAACAGTTCCCAGACTAGGCTTTGCTCTCTGGCTTCTGCATTTTGCACATTCTATTCTGTGCTGGAACACTGTTCCCCTCATTTTTCCTATGTATCATCCTTCAGGACTGAGCTCAAATATCAGTAGCTCTTGACAATCTTATTTGTCTTCCCTAAGTAGACTAAAGGTTTCCCTCTATGATCCCAGAGTGACTATTCCAGTTGTAAAAATCTCCTCAAAACCCAGTGGTGCAAATGACCATTTATTATGCTCCTGGAATCTATGGGTCTGGAATTTGAACTCGGTGTAGCAGGGATAGCTCGTCTCTCCTCAGCTGGACACTTGAAGGCTGCGCTGGGCTCATCTGGTGACTTGTTTGTTCACTTGGCTGGTAGTTGTTGCTGGGAAGGGCCGAAAATCGGGGGCTGGAAGAGCAGGGGCCCCTTGGGCATCTCTCTCTATACCTGTTGCTTCCCTACATGGTCTATCCGCATTGCAACTTCAAGGTTGCTAGAACTTTTTATAAGGTGGCTCAGGGTTCCAAAGGTGCACACTGAGAGAGAGAGAGAGACAGAGAGAGGAATTGAGGAAGCTTGTATCCTTTATATGATCTGGTCTCAGAAGTCACTTAACATCATTTCTGCCATATTGTATTGGTCAGAACAGTCATGAGTCCACCTAGGTTAAAGAAGAGGGGAACTAGATTTCACCTCTTGATGGGGAGTGGAAGGTTCCGGAAGGTTCTGGAAAAGCAGGTGGAACTGAAAATATTGCCAGGCCATTTTTGGAAAATCCAGTCTGCTGGAGTGCCTTATACACACCTCTATTGTAATATTTACCATCTTAATGTAATTAGTTTCTTGCATGCTACCCTTCTGACTAAAACGTGGACACCTTGAAGCTTTGACTGTGTTTTATTCACTTTAGTGTCCCTGGCATCTTTATAAATATATGTTCAATAAATGGCTTAAACTAACCTTTCTGGGCCTCACTTGATTAAGAAAAAAGCATCAGGCGGAGTGAGAATTTTGACGTGGCTGCCAAGTTCCTTGCCAAGTACGGCATTGAGAGTCTGCCTCTCTTTAGGAGGATAAGGGGTCTAGCTGGCACAGATAGTGGTGGGAATTTGTTTTTCCACCTGTCAAGCTCTAGAGCTGCTCTGCCCTACAGAACTTTCTGGGATGACGGAAACATGAAATATCTGCACTGAGCTCTATGTTGCATGTGGCTCTTGAGCCCTTGACATGTGGCTAGTGTGACTGAGGAACTGAGTTTTAAAATCTACTTAATTTCAATTCATTTTAGTTAATTCTAAATAGCACACGTGGCCAGTGGCTGCCTCATCGGAGAGCTTAGGGGTAGCGGATCATGTTTTGGCCATTCGGTCTTGACCGCAGGACCAATACTACTGGCCTTTTTTTTTTTTTTTTTCCATCAAAGAAACAAAAGCCACAAAGGTTTTTTTGTGTGTGTGTCCGTCCTTACCTCCTCCCTCCCACCAAAACACCCCTTTAAGCTTCCAAGATAGCTCTTAGTTGCCAGTTTCAGCAACTGTCCCCTACTCACATTCTTTGTGTCTCCCGTCTTTCAACCAGTTGGTCATGACATATAATGTCTTTTGTTCCCACTTTCTTTTTTCTACCTAGAAAAATACTTGCTCGTGTCTCATCTGTATCTGTATCACACACGCCAGTGTGATCATCTGTGGAGAAAGTTGTTGATGCTACATAAGCCAGGTACCACTTTCCTGCACTTGAATGCAACCCGCTTTAAACGTTCCCGATTGGTGGTTGTTGATTGTGCTCACGGAATCTGGCCTCTCCAGCCACCTCGTTTGATGCCATTGGTCATTCTCTGTGTGCTTTCTTTTGGCCTGTGCTGTGTTTTTATTAATCTCGAGTCACTGGAATGTTCTGGCTTGTAATGTAGCTTTTGGGGAGTAGCGAGCATTGTCTCTTTCAGAGTAAGGAAAGGGAGGGGTGGTAATCTTCACTGACAAAAAAGTGTGTAGTTTTGTGACCCGTTTTTGAACATTTTGAGCAGAAAAACAAATAGGTTTTCTGCGCTAAGCCCAGAGGTATGACCACACAGAGAGTTTGGGTAGCATGGCTGGGGCTCTAGAATGTTTACATTTGAAAAGCAAACTTTATTTTCCCAAGTGTGACATTGGAATCTGGAGTGACCGGGGGATTTAGGTTTTGCAGCAAAGGCACTTTAGGCTGCTCTGGAACGGAGAAGCAAGCCACAGATGGCCTGGGGACATCTGCAGGAAACATCGGGAAGGTCAAGACAGTGTACCTGCAACATTGTTGGACTTAACCCAGTCAATGGCAACTGTATGCATGGATGGAGAGAGAGAGAGAGAGAGAGAGAGAGGGAGGGAGAGAAAGGTAAGTGTGCAGAAGATGTTTTTTTTAAAGATTTTATTTATTTATTTGACAGAGAGAGACACAGCGAGAGAGGGAAGAGGGAGAGGGAGAAGCAGGCCTCCCGCCGAGCAGGGAGCCCGATGCGGGGCTCGATGCGGGGCTCGATCCCAGGACCCCGGGATCATGACCTGAGCCGAAGGCAGATGCTTAACGACTGAGCCATCCAGGTGCCCCAGAATTTTGTCTGTTTTATTCCCTCTTGTACCCAGCACTCACTCACTCACCAAATATTCAGTACATACTATGGGCCAGGAGCCACGTTGGTGAACAAAACAGGTGGACTCCCGCCCTTGTGGAGCTGAAATTCTGTCATGGAGTGTGGGTGGGGGGAGAAAGACCCCCCCAAAAAAGGCAACAAAATACATACTTGTTACTTGTTAGTATATTTGCTAGTGCTATGAAACAAGAAAGCATGGAGCAGAGTAAGGGCTATGGGAAGGCTGGGATTTAAATTGCAGTTTTAAGTATAATGGTCGGATGAGGCTTCCCTGACGTACTATTTGAGCAAGGACCTGAATTGAGAGATTGGCCCCTAGAATGATGCCTGGCTCAGAAAATATCTGTTAGAGGAACAAACAAGTGAACTCTGTCGATGTTTCCACGCACTTGGTGTGTTCTTCAGGTGAGCTGGAGATGGAGTGTGGGAATCTGTTTCCCCTCAGGGACATCTGGATACTTGATCATCTCTCCACGAAGAACATTCCATTCTCACTGCTAAGGATCTTCACACACCTCAACTCCTGGTTGTAAGCTGACAGTTTCATCTGATGTTCAACTGAGGTTGGGTGATGTGTTTCAAAGCCAGAGGAAAAACTGGCCTTATTGGATGTATTTAAATGTGCATTTATACAGCATTATGATCTCCGACTGGTACTCTCTCAAGGTGTGTGAAGGCAAGTTCTGCAAAATGTGCACCTGTCCGTTCAACTGAACATTGCAGAGGGGGAGGTAACAGTCGGTGGGGGGCGGTAGGGAAGGCTGTGGAGATTTGCCGAATTGGGTTAGAAAAGCTGAGCTTCCCTGGCTTCACAATTCTGCCTGGGGCCAGGCCTGTGGGAGAGTTTTAATAATGAACATTCTTCATGGTTCTAAAGTTATTTAATTTCATGGTGATTTTACAACTCCCCTTTTCAGACTTGAGTCACAATGAAAGTAGATCACTTGTCTGCGGTTCTCCAGAGTGAAAACACTAAGGCCCATAAAACGTTTTGTGTTGCCAGAAGCCTAAGCTCTTGTGCTAAATACTAGATCCAAATGGACTGAGTTTGGAGGACTTCGAGTTGATCAAATAATTCATTCATTTATTTGAAAAGTATATTTGAGCCCTGTGTTGGAGCCTCTGAGACGGCTGCCAAAGATGCTTGCCTCCTGCTATTCATGTTCTGTGTGGTTCCCTGCTCCAAACACTGGGGCTGACCTGGGAAGCCAATAGGACATTGTGGAAATGACAGGGTGTGACTTAGGAGGCCAGGACACAAAACACATGATAGCTTTCATCTCGCGTTCCCGGGGCACTAGCCGTGAGGGAAGCCATCATGTCCCGAGCGGCCCCCTGGAGAGGTTCAAGTGGCAAGGAGCTAAGGCCTCTTGCCAACAACTGGTACCAACGTGGCAGCGGTGAGCGTGAGCCATTTTGGAAGTGAACCTCCAGGCCCAGTCACGCCCTCAGAGGGTCACAGCCTGGGCTGACATCTTTGCTGCAACTGCACAGAAAGGCTCCCCCATCCAGAACCACTCAGGTAAGCTGCTCCCAAAGTCCTTCCTCACAGAATCTCTGCAGTCGTAAATGTTGACTGTTGACCTGCTTTACTCACAAGGCTTCTGATGCCAAATGTGTGTGGATTGTCTATCTCACGTTCTCTGCACACCAGGTGGGTGTTTGACAATTGGCTTTAGTTCTGACACTGATCCCTGGAGTTAGCATCAGGCCCCACAGGTGAGGGGCTCAGTCCCACAAGACTGCCCCCACTTCCGATGCCAGCCACAAGTCCGGGCCTCTCGTACTTCTGACCAATCAGCTTATAAGTTGGGGTTCCCACCACCTCCTCCTCAGATTTAGTAATATGCTAGAGTTGCTCACAAAACTCAGGAACACACTCCACTTACTACTACTGGTTTATAGTAAAGGATACAACTCCGGAACAGCCAAATGGAAGGGACGCATAGACCAAGGTGTGGGGTGGCGGGTACTAGGTGGAGCTTCCATCCTCTCTCTGGGGACATTACCCTCCTAGCACCTCCATGTGTATAACAACCCGGAAGCTCCGAATCCCATTGTTTGGGGGGTTTTATGGAGGTGTCATTATATAGGCGTGATTGATTAGATCATTGGCCATTGGTGATTGAACTCGCCCTGCAGCCACTCTCCCCCTCCCCTCCTCACTGGTTGGCTTTGGGGTGTGGGTGGGAGGGGATGGGCCAACCCGCTAGTTATGCCTTGTTTTTTTTTGACCAGTTCCCATCCTGAAGCTATCTAGGGGTCCCCAGCCACCACTCATCTCATTAGCACGTAAAAGACACTTACCACTCAGTAGATTCCAAGGGTTTCAAGAGTGATGTGTCAGAAACTGGGGTAAAGAACCAATATATGTTTCTCATTATACCACAGTTGGTTTTTGTTTGTTTATTTGTTTGGAGAGAGAGAGAGAGCTTGAAAGAGCAGGTGGGGAGGTGGAGAGAAAGAATTTTTTTTTTTTTAGATTGTATTTGTTTATTTGAGAGAGAGAGTGTGTACAAGCAGGGTAAACAGCAGAGGGAGAGGGAGAAGCAGACTCCCCCCTGAGCAGGGAGCCCAACCCGGGGCTCGATCCCAGAACTCTGGGATCGTGACGTGAGCCAAAGGCAGATGCCTAACTGACTGAGCCACCCAGGCACCCCAGGGAGAGAGAGAATCTTAAGCAGACTCCTGCCCAGCACGGAGCCCAATGTGGGGTTCGATCCCACAATCCTGAGATCATGACCTGAGCTGAAATCAACGGTCAGATGCTTAACCAACTGAGCCACCCAGGGACCCCGATACCACAATTCTTTTTAAGCTACAACTCTGAGGTAAGGTTTTTACTCAGTAATTGATAACTAATCTAGGTATTGGTACTTGTAAGAATGATGCCATCATAACAAAATCCTGAGAATATCAGTGTGATTTTTGAATGGGATGGTGGGCGGAAGGACTTTGAGAAGAGTGTTAGTGAAAGCTCGAAGAATAACCAGACCCCTGAAGTCACACTCCATTGACATGAGGTTGTTGTTTTACGTTTTAAGAGAATTTTTTCCACTGAACCCCAGACGGCTGCTCCCTTCTCAATGACCTCCTTATTTGTATGGGAAAAGCTTTCTTAGGTAATTTCCAGAAGAGTTTCCAAAATGAAGGACTCCTAAGCACCAGGACTGGTACAAATACAAAAGTCACCTTCATCCTTCTCTTTAGTTTATTCATGTATTCCACAAATAACTATTAGCATCTATTACATGCCAGGAGTGATTTTAGGCACTGGAGACATAATTGTGAACAAGACAGATAGAGGCTCTGCTCTCATGGAGCCTACATCCCATTGGAAGGAGATGGAGGATAAATAAGCTATTGGTCACAATGATTTCAGGGCCTGATATAAATGCTCTGAAGAAACACAGTCTATAACAAGAATAACTCTGATAAATGGTCCCCTTTGCTCTCTGGTGACCTGTATATCTAGATACTAAGACTTCTGCCCATATCCCACATTTTATCTGACAATGCCATAATTGCCCAAATCTGGAAGCAACCTAGATGTCCTTGGCTATAAATGAGAATTTTGACACAGCTCTCTGGGAATGGAATTCTTGAATTAGCTGCCTCTTATAAAAGTGGCAACACACCCAAATGCAGATAGAAAAATTTGGCTCTGTCTTGAAGAGGATGGATGGACAGGCACCAGGGACAAGCTACCTAAATTTTACAAGTAGCCTATTGTGTTAAACCCCAAGGTTATTCCAAGGTTTATCTTATTTAAAAACATTAAAATGTATTGATTTTTTTTAAAAGAAATTTATATTCTAGAGCAGCTTCAGGTTCACAGCAAAAATGAACAGAAAAAAAGAGATTTCCCATCTTTTCCCCCCCCCCCCCCCCCCCCCCCCCCCAGCCTCTCCCATTATCAGCATCCCTGGCCAGAGTGGGGCCTTTGTTACAATTGATCATAATCAACCAAAGCCTATAGTTTGGACAAGTTGACCATAACATGTATCTACCGTTATAGTATCATACAGGGTATTACTGCCCTAAAAATCCTCTGTGTTCTGCCTATTCATTCTCCCACCCACCTCACCCCCACAACCCCTGGCAACCACTGATCTTTTTACTGTCTCCCTAGTTTTGCCTTTTCCAGAATGTCAGATAGTTGGAATCATACAGGAGTCTGCAGCCTTTTCAGACTGGCTTCTTTCACTTAGGAATATTGAGGTTCCTCCCTACCTTTTCATGGCTCTACAGCTCTCTTCTTTTTAGCACTGGATAACATTTACTGCCTAGATGTACCACAGCTTATTTATTTATCATCTTCTGAAGGACATCTTGGTTGCCTCTGAGTTTTAGCAATTATGAATAATGTTACTATCAACATCTGTGTGCAGGTTTTTGTATGGACACACGTTTTCAATTCTTTTGAGTAAATAGCAAGGAGCACAATTGCTGGATTGTAGAGTAAGAGCGTGTTTAGCTTTGTAAGAAACTGCCAAACTAGTTTCCAAAGTGGTTGTACCATTTTGCATTCCCACCAGCAGTGCATGAGAGTTCCTGTTGCTCCGCATCCTCTCCAACATTTGGTGTTGTCACTGTCCTGGATTTTGGCCAGAAACTGTAGTTGTATCTCATTATTATTTTAATCACCTTAATTTAAAAAAGTTAATATAATTTATTTTTTAGTACACTTTAATTCTTAATCCACCCCCTACAGGTTTCAGTAGCTGTAATGGGGAAGTCACTCATATAAAGCTTGATAGGAAGATAAAAGAAGTCCACAGGGCAAAATAGACGTTTAAAAATTTAGCTGGATCCTGAATGCTGTGCATTAAGAAATAGTGGCTATTGTGTGGGTCATCCTGCTTAAAAACAACAAAGAGAAGCCTCTGTCACATACCTGGCAAGCCCTACACAGTGCGTTCAGTTCATGCTAAGTGATGGCTGTGTCCTGGGATTAGTGCATGAGGCAGGCATGGAGAGTTGCTTTTTTTGATTGGAACTCTTTACATAAAAGAGAGTCCTGCTTTCCGCCTCCTGTCTCTCTAACTGTTCACAATCTACAACGCATATGAATAAGTAAAAAAAAAAAAAGCAACATGCAGAACAGTATGTATTGCAAGTTACCACCTGTGTGAAATGGGAGAAACCTTATGCATAGCTTTTTATTCTTCACTAATATTACTGAATCCTACTTTGTAACAGGCATTTTGCTAAGTGCTCAGGATACAGAAGTAAACGAAACAGATGAAATTGCTACCCTCAGGGAGCTTTTACACTAGGGGTGTAAATAAAATTGGTTTATTTTAGACACAGCTATTTGAAGTATGGTGCCTAGTTTGTATGAACCAGGTAAAGGAAACTTCTTTAAATTGGGCACGCTGGGGGAAGAAGAATTTTAGAATGAGGAGATAAAAGGTAGTGATACTACTTTTTTGAGTGTACAGGACTCAAGCTAAATGTATTAAGAAAACAACTCAAGCTCTCTCTCTCTGTCTCTCTGGAGACCAACACAGGGCTTGATCTCAAGACTCCAAGATCAAGACCTGAGCTGAGATCAAAAGTTGGACACTTAACTGACTGAGCCACCCAGGAAACCCCACAACTCAAGCTCTCTTAACCAACGGCAAGTAGCAGGGTTGGGAGAGGGGAATTCCATGGATTTCTCCCAGATTTCAAGAAGTCGAACAGCTAATCCCAGGGACTGGGTGTTCCCCAGCCCTTGCATTAATGAAACTCACTCTCGACTCCCAGTTTCTGTATCCCAACTCTGCCAGTGACCAGCGGTATACACCTGGGTGGGTTTTATGATCGCTATGTACTTTAGTTTCCTCAAGTGTAAGTCTGAGGTGGTAATAGCAATGCTTGTCTTGTAGGGTCGTATAGCACACACTCATCCTTCGGACGCTGAGGCTGGACTGGGGTGGCTTCACTCCTAGCCAGCCACGTGACCGTGGCAAGTCATTTCCTTGGTCTGTGCCTCAGGTGCCCTCCTATGCAATGGGGGATAACTTACGTAAGAACCTATGTCAGAGGGCTTTGGGGCAGACGAAATGAGTAAATGTATACATAATGGGTTGGATCTTGTCCCCTGAACAAGAGATGTTGAAGTCCTAACCCCCAATACCTCAGAATGTGACCTTATTTGGAAATAGGGTCACTGCAGATGTAATTAATGAAGATGAGGTCATAAGGGTGGGCCTTAATCCAGGATGACAGGTGTCCTTATAAAAAGGGCAAGTTTGGACATAGATATACAGGGGGAAAATGCATGTGAAGATGAAAGTGGAGACTGGGCTGATGCTCCTACAAGCTAAGGAACACCAAGGATGGCCAGCAAACCCCAGAAACTAGGGGAGAGACAACGAGCTGATTCTCTCTCAAAACATTTGGAAGAAACCAACCCTGCCACCACTTCCAGCTCCCAGAAGTGTGAGAAAATAAAACCGTGTTGTGTAAGCCACCCAGCCTGTGGGACTTTGTTACAGCACCCCCAGCAAACTGATACAGTAAGTAAAGAAGCACTTGGAACAGAAAAAAGGGCATTATGGAGTTACTATGGGAACCAGAGGGGACTATCCTTCAGTGGTCAGTGAATGTCAATCATTATTTTTAGAACAAAAGACTCAGAGGCTCTAAATGACAGATATCCCCATCTCAGATTCTTCCATAGAAAGAAGACTCCAGAAATAAAGAGATGACTCGGCCTCCTTTGAGGGTAGATGCTTGTTGTACTTTGAGGCGGTTCAGATGAGGCTGGGTCAAGGTCTGCCTGCAGCTCGGCTCACTGTTGAGTGAGAAACCCTCACTCCAGAGCCCTGCCAAGGGCTGCAAGGAAGACAGAAGGAACAGTAGCCCCTGGGCCTGGGGGAGGTGGTTGGAGGTGTGCACAAACCTAATGAGCATAGGGCAGGGACTGCTGCTGAGGAGAGCAGAGTGTGAAACATCCACTCCCCGAAAGGGTCACTGGCATGCACCTCCACTTTTACTGGGAAAGAGCCGGCTTGGGGAGCTCTTAATGCACTCCTGCCTGTGTCCAGGTTGGCCTAGACAGTTTCCCATTTTGATGACAAGTTTCAACTGCTGCTCTTTCCCCAGCACTGAAAAGTGACTCAAAATCCTGAAAGCTCTTTTGCCTTTACGAAAGAGCAATCTGCCTGGTGTGTTCTCTTTGTCCCCAGACAACACACTGTGATTACGACCTGCTTCTCCCATCATCTCCTCTGAAAAAGAAGGGCGGCTATACGAATATTGTCACTGGTGTTTTCAGCGCTGGGAAAAAAAAATATCCGTTGGTTCTCAGCAGGCTTGATGATACCTTATGAAAAACCCAGTGGGTCATGTGCGGCCCCTCTGGGAGTAAAACAGGACAGCCTCCTCCATCAAACTCCCATTCGCACTGACCTGACCGTGTCCACTTCAGTTCCCTGTTTAAGAATAACAATGACGCAATTATCATGCGTCCTTCTGGAGTTTCTCTGAGGAGGACAGAGGAAATTAAAAGTAGATTGTTTTGAAAGAGGAAGCTCCTTTTGATCAAATGTTATCAGCCCACTCTATTCTATGTGCGTAAAACACTTCTCCCGGGGGCTCTGGGTGAGCATACGTATCTGCCCTGAAGACTTTGCGAAGTCTAGAATGGATGTGGTGTTCGGTTCTGCTCTGTCCATTACGGTAGCCATTAGTTGCCCGTGGCTACGGAGCACTTAAAATGTGGCTGCTCAGGACCGACATTGCTCTAAGTCTAGGATACACACCAGATTTCAAAAGTTTAGTACAAAAAAGAAGGTGAAAGATCACATTCGTAATTTTTTATTGATTATATGGGGAAATAATATTTTTAATATATGGGTTAAAAATTAAAGTATCATTAAAATTAATTTCACCTGTTTCTTTTTACCTTTAAAAATTTTTTAAAGACTTTATTTATTATTTGACAGAGAGAGAGGGAACACGAGCAGGGGGAGTGGCAGGCAGATGGAGAAGCAGACTCCCTGCTGAGCAGGGAGCTGGAAGTGGGGTTCATCCCAGGACCCCAGGATCATGACCTGAGCCTAAGGCAGATGCTTAACCAACTGAGCCACCCAGGTGCCCCACCTTTTAAAAATATTCAAATAACCACTTTAAAGTTACATCTCTGACTTAACAGCTGTGCACTGTCTTGGTCCAAATCATTTGTACAAGTGTTTCCTCTTAAAGGTTATTTGGGTATTTTTTTATAATGTTTTCCTATTGAAAGTTTAGTGTGCCTTCTAAAAATTGATAACCAATACTTCATTCAGATATTTTATTTCTCCTTGATTGCCTTTTATGGTTGATTCAGCTGACTTAGTGATTTGCCACCAAATGTTGAAATATATGTTTGAGTCTCTTTGCTTCTATAAGGCCTATTTCTTCATCCTTAAACCAGAGTGCCGGACATGATATAATCCCAAAGGCTCCTTCCGGGTTTAGGATATTAAGGCCTTATAAGGAGGACGAAAATCTAGATTAACCTTGGAGGGTCTTGGCATTGGAAGCATGATAGTTTTCCTGAGATAAAATCTTTTTCCTGATTCTGTTCCTGAGACAGAGCCTGGAATCCCAGCTAGTGCAGAGACCAAGGCCTGGCAGGCAAAAAGAGGCAATGCTGCCTCCTTCTGGGCTGGAGGGGAGCTGCAGGTCGGCCATGTGTGTCCCCATGCAGCGCCCCTCCCCCCGGCCCCCCGCAGTGCTGGTCACAGCCCAGCGTGAGGCCAATAGTCAGGGCGACAGACACAGTGTGTGTGGGGGGTCCCGACAACCCGTCCAGCGGCTTGCCCAGTCTGCCCCACACCCCTTGCCAAGGGTCTAACACCTGATGCAAATAGGAGATGACGGCTCCCTTCTGGTTACAGATGATTGCTCCAGGGGTGTCTGTGGTCTGGCTGGTGAAGCTGCAAGGATGTGAGCACAGGAGCTGCCCACCCCCCCCTCAAGGCCGCAGCCTCACGGAGACAGCAGGCCTGTGAGGAGGTACCTGCCAAGCCAGGAGAAACCGATGCTAGACGTGAGCCCAAACTGGATTCCTGCCCTTTTCCACCCAGAGTCCTGACCCATACGGCTCATAAAGTGTTTCTTTAGAAGATGAACTGACTTGTTGAGCAAATATAACAGATCGGTAATGTAAATGGAAGGGACACATGCCTTTCTCTCTGTATGCAGTGTATTTAAGCGAAGGGGAACCCGAGGAACACAGGGAGCCAGACTGGTGCCAGACCGAAGTGTGAAAAGGCCCACGTGAGTTTGTCCATTTCTGTTACTCCCCATGACTAGACTCTCCTCCCTTACGGCGCCACTGTCCTCCCAAATGTATCACTGTTCTGCTGCCTGTGACATCTTTTGACTTCTCACCTCATCTTCCCAACACACAACACACTGATGCACATTGTACACACACACACACACACACACACACACACACACAGGCCACTCTTTTGGTAGCAAGGACTACAAAGGAATATACTCACCTGTGTCACTTCAAGTAAGGCGGGTATTACTACATGGAAGTAAGAAAAACCGGAATCTCAGGCTTGCTGTCAGGCCATTTGGGTATTGAAGGAAAGTCACATAACCTCTCGAGAAGAATAAGAACCACGGGGCAGCCGAGCACCCCAGAATCCAGAAATGCATTCTGGCACGAGGAAGGTCATTCAGCATCCACACTGTCTTTGAGACCAGTTATGCTGTTGCTGGCCCCACGTCCTGTCTTCTCCCTCCCGGAGGCTGGAATAACACATTCCAAGCGGTCAGCTATTAGGGGGCGAATCTCTGGTTTATCTCTCTCACACACTGTGCATAACTACTTCCCTCTCTCTTTGGCGTATATTTTGACTTCTGTGTCCTCATAGCTTCTGCCACCGCGGGTTTCATAATTACTGCTTTCTCTTGACCTTCCGATATGGCTTTCCGACCCTGTTTGTCCTCTCTCTGTGCTGTTTCCTATCCTTCCCTCTTGCTACCAGTCTCTTCCTGTGTGCATTTCATATTGCCGAGAAAGAGACTTTGGTGCCTTAATCACCATCATCTTTGCGGGGAGACATTTCTCACCAGGCTTTCACAAAAGGTTGCGGGTCAACCCTAGATTGACTACCTTTAGATTGGATGTCCATCTCTGGCCCAATCAGCTGTGACTCCAGGGGCAGGGTCATACAGCACAGAACACGGCCATTTATGCTAATGGACCAGTAGCTTAGTGAAATGAGGAACCTTGAGTATAACCCTTTACGAGGGATCAATGGGAGTGGTGAGTTCTAAGACTTCTCCTATCCCATATACACCTGTGGCTCGCCTCTCAGTCCTACCTACAATGACACTTTCCTGTCTATTGCTCATCTTCCCGGTCCAAGATCACATTTTATAGGTTGCCATCTGCCTTCCTTGGACAGAGGACTAGTATGACTTTTCTCTTTAGCGGGGAGTGAAAGATGGGGCAGCGGGGAGCTGGTATGATTTTGCTTCTTTAGTCAAAAAAAGACATTGAGAAGAAGGCAGTGTTTCATGGGTCTGTGAAATGACACACACATCTTGTGGATCATCAGTGGCAAGTGCAGTACGCCGGGACTCTTCCCAGAGGAAGACCTTTCTGGGGAATGAGGAGAAGAGGGGTGGGGTGGAGGGGTTTGGAAAGAAACCTCAGGCATCTTTCCAAACCCTGTTCTTTCCCCTCGGGCATCTCTCCAAACACTGCTGGGATCCCGGGACAGTGCCAGTTGGGGGGCCACATGACCCAGTCAGTCTTTTTATGTAGTGCAAGCCGAGGGATCCCCCCATCTCTTCAGCATCAATCTTCTATTCTCTTGAAATAGCCATCGGTGACTGCGTAAAGAAGACTCTTCTCAGAGCGTGGCTGCTCTCCTCACACTTAAATGCCCTGCTTTCTATTGTTTCTAAGTGAAACCACTTCTGGTAATTCTGGATCTGGAGGATCTGATTTGTGAAATCTGAGGAGAACTGGGATTGGGGGGAAATACTTTACATTTTCTTCCCGGAGAGAGCGTGCTCATGTTCCAGAAGTCTCAGTCACTACACTCCCCTGCAGAGCTCCAGATTCTGTCTCCCGCACGCTAATGATGACCCTTACTCTGCTGTTTAAACACCAGGCTCTGTCTTGCAGTCACATCTGGGGTTCTGAGGGCATAACTTCCGTCTACGCACTAGCCACTGCTGTAGGAACTATAAGTTCACAATGATCGGGACAGATGTATTTGTTGAGGTAATCATGGAAGGTGTAGCAAATAAACTCAAGAATGTGTAATGGCTCCAACACGATAGATGTTTGTTTCTTCCTCCCATAAAGTTCACAATGGGCATGCATGGCTCATGAGTAGATGCCTCATCCAAGTAGAAATCTGAAGACCCAGATTTCTTCCTCTCGTGCCTGTGACATTTTCAATAGACGGCTTGCAAGGTCTCGGGGAGCGTGGAGGACTGCTTGTGGGGGTTTCTACGGAACAGGCCAGGAAGGGTACTCCCCACTTCCGCTCACACTGCATTGGTTAATGCCCAGTCCCACGACCTCGCCTGACTGCAAGGGATGCTGGGAGATGGGAGCTGAGGTTAGGGCTGTGCCCAGTAAGAAAAGTCAGTGGACTTCGATGCACACACAGCAGTCTCTGCTACAATAAACAAGTTCCTTGTTTTCAAGAAGGATTCATCTGTGATTTCAAGGTTGGGGGGGAAGATGCTTCCGAGTAAGACAACTTGAATCAAAGGTCCAACTAACTTCCCTGGCTTTGAATACTGTTTACCAAGGGCATAACAATGGTTAATTTGGCTTCCACAGATTGTCTGTAGGGGAAGAATGTGTTGACGAGGTACCCCAGAACTCTAGTCCAGCATTCCGGGCACACTGTGAGGACAGGACCAGGTAGCCACAACTTTAGCTCCTTGCCTGGCCCAAAGGATAGAAATAGCTAATATTTCCAGACCTCTCCCTAGACACTACTGTAAGGATGTTACATGCATGGACAGAATAGAAGGTTGAGACTCTACAGGAGAGGGCAAACAATCTTAGGTTTGTGCTAAAGAACTAAATAAAAAGCCTGACTGAGTCTGGCCCCAGTCACATAGCTAGTGAACGGTTCATGCCCAGGTGGTGGGACTCTGGAGCTGGTGTTAATCTTTTGCTGTATTTCCTTGTTAAATGAATGGATCAGTGGGGCTTTTTTTTTTTTTTTTTGAATGAATCAGTTATTAAAAAAACAAACTGACATTGTGCTTCATGCACTGATCGCTTATGAATTTAGTTAGGGTGAAGCCTGGTCTCCCAAACGAATTTGTCCTGTACACACTGATAACATTGAGTTGCTGGATGTGCAAAGTGGACAAACTGACTGTCTCCTGGCAACAGGAAAGCTTTCCTTTCCCAGTGGGCAAGAGCTTCCCTCAAGTATCTCCTTCTCTGGTCTACTCCACCATCCAAGCTTTGGTTCTTTTAAGACTTTCTCCCTAAAATACAAAACCACAATGAGATACCACCTCACATGTGTCAGAATGGCTAAAATTAACAAGTCAGGAAATGACAGATGTTGGCGAGGATGCAGAGAAAGGGGAACCCTCCTACGCTGTTGGTGGGAATGCAAGCTGGTGCAGCCACTCTGGAAAACAGTATGGGGGTTCCTCAAGAAGTTGAAAATAGAGGTACCAAAAAGCCAGCAATTGCTCTACTAGGGATTTACCCCCCAAATACAAAGGTAGTGATCTGAAGGGGCACCTGCACCCAATGTTTATAGCAGCAATGCCCACAATAGCCAAACTATGGAAAGAGCCCAAATGTCCATTGACAGATGAATGGATAAAGTGGAGGTGGTATATATATATATATATATATATACAATGGAATATTACTCAGCCATCAAAAAATGAAATCTTGCCATTTGCAACGATGTGGCTGGAACTAAAGGGTATTATGCTAAGCAAAAGAAGTCAATCAGAGAAAGACAATTATCATATGATTTTACTCATATGTGGAATTTAAGAAACAAAACAGAGGAGCATAGGGGAAGGGAGGGGAAAAATAAGACAAAATCAGAGAGGGAAACAAACAGGGTTGCTGGAGAGGAGGTGGGTAGGGAGGATGGGGTAACTGGGTGATGGGCGTTAAGGAGGGCACATGATGTAATGAGCACTGGGTGTTATATGAGACTGAGATATCACTGACTTCTACCTCTGAAACTAATAATACATTATATGTTAATTAATTGAATTTAAATAAAATAAGAAAAAAAAGACCTTCTCCCTACTTCCTTAATAAAAAGTCTGTTTTGAAACTCAAAGCTCAGCAATGAGTTATTTATTATAGGTCAAATCTGCCTTCCCATTCCTTGGTCCTAGCCAAGGAATTAAAAAAAAAAAAACCCACCTCTGGATTATTAAGAATAATTGATACTTCAAAAAATTATACTGTCATTCTGTGACTTGAAGAAAAAATTCAATTGTCTTTGCTTTTAAAGGGAAGCACGCAAAGCCAACTATAGGATTATTTTCTATTTGTTAGCAAGCCCTGTT
The DNA here is from genome assembly GCF_003265705.2 of Callorhinus ursinus. Lineage (NCBI taxonomy): Eukaryota > Metazoa > Chordata > Mammalia > Carnivora > Otariidae > Callorhinus > Callorhinus ursinus. Next base: position 41,095,890 of record NW_027397066.1, on the reverse strand, counting down.
TTCGGCGTGAAGGCCGATTTTGGAAATATAAAGATGGCACTGATGTAGGCTCGGCAGAGAGGGGCAGATGAGTCACCACACACGTTAAGTGCTGAAGCAGATGTAGGAGGGGCCTAGGGGACAGAGCAACTAATTCTATCTGGAAGAATGGTAATTTACCCAAGGCAAATGATAAAAACCAGAACCATGTCAAATAATACTATTATTAGGTATCTTTGTGCTTCTTGAACTTAATGTGTATGCCCCCAATATTTCACTGTAAAATATTTGTTAAGATGTTTCCTTTCTGGGGTGCCTGGGTGGCTCAGTCGTTTAGCGTCTGCCTTCGGCTCAGATCATGGTCCCAGGGTCCTGGGATCGAGCCCCACATCGGGCTCCCTGCTCAGCGGGGAACCTGCTTCTCCCTCTCCCTCTGCTCATGCTCTCTCTCTCTCTCTCTCTCAAATAAATAAATAAAATCTTAAAAAAATTTTCTTTTTTCCTTTCTCCCACATTCTGAGAGTATTTTTGCAGTCTGTCCTTGGCTTCTTTTTGAAGGAGAGAAATTGAATGGAGACTAGAGAATGCCGATGAGAGAGTTAGTGTCTGATGGCAAGAGGCAGCAAAAAGGAGGTTGTTTCCTTCAACCAGCCTGTGCAGTGCAGAGGACCAGAACCACAGTTGAGGCAGTCGGGGGCTGGGAAGGGCTGGGGCTGGGAGAAATTTCGGAACCGCAGGGCTTGGTGAGGGAGTTTGAGGGATGGCGGATGTCTTCACAGCTTCTACCTTGGGAGATTGACTTAAGTGTGCTTGAGAAGAGAGGAGGTGACATGAATTGGAGGAGGAAGATGGTAGGTTCTAAGGTGACATGGTAAATAGATAGTTGGACATACAAATCTAGACTCAAGATTGGTCAGAGAGCTGTGAGCAGCATCCGCGTGTGTGTTGTGTGTGGTAGGCAGTGAAAGTCATGGGACTGGGTGAAGTTCCCTGGGTAAGTGCGCAAAGCAGGAGGAGAAACTGAACCCCAACTAACAGTGGAGGTAGAGAAGGGGAAGCCAGGCAATGAAAGCAACAGGGTGCTTGTCAAGTCTGATAAAGTCTAGGAGCGTGCAAGAATAGCTAGCATTTTCTGGATGCCTACTATATGCCTAGTACTATACCAAATACTTTTTCATGCATTATATGATTTGATTCTCACAACAATGAAATTGTTATAAAGTTGGTATTATGCCCATTTTACAGATAAGGCATATAGAGGCTTAGAGAGAGTAATAACTCACCAAAGGTCACACCATTAGCCTGTGGCAGATCTAGGATTTCTACCCAGAATGGTTATACTTCAGAATCTTTGTTCTCACTCAACACTAGCTTGCTGTCCTGCCATCTTGGAAACCAAGTGAGGAGAGAGTTCAAGAAATAAGGGGGTGGGTGCTGAAGGCATTGGCTGGAGAATGTACTTGCCTATCCAATTCTGTCTTGTCTGGGTTAGTATCAACAAGAATGTGCAGACCCCTGACTTAGGCCAGTTGAGTAAAAAGATAACGACCCCTAATGTGAAGAAGATCCCCCGAGATCCCATGAGACCCTGCAGTTTGGGAAGGAACCCGAGAGCATTTCAATCCCTGAAAATCCAGGCACGAAAAAGACTGGAGGCAGGTGGGAGGTGACATAAAGTAGAGCCTCTGACAGGTGAACACCTGTGACCTGATGATTTCCAGATTCCACTCTTTAGATGTGTCGCAGTGGCAGCCGAGTCTTCTGATGGCTGTGAATCCAGATTCCTCATTTCATTCATTTCCCAGTTCAGAAAAACCATGGAGCATATCCCACTCTCAACACAAAAATACTAAAAGGTGTGAAACATCTACTCTGTTAGTGCTCTGAAAGCTCAATTTTCTGAAACGATTCTTCATCTCTAGGCTGATAATAACTCTTAATGGTTATCGAGTCTTTACTAGGGATGGATTAAAGTGCTTTATATGCACCATCATTTTTAGGACACATCAATCCTGACAGATAGGTGTGACTTTTAAGCCCATTTTACAAATGAAGTCCGTCTCTAGGACCTGCACTCTTAACCCCTGCATCCCTAGGATGAAGGATATCGATAGGCAGCTGGGCGTTCTGCAAAGCCAAGGAATCTTCCTGTGTTTCTCACAGAATGAGTTAATGTTGATTTGGAGCAACGGTTTGACATAACGATTGTAATCTACATGCATCAGAAGACTGAGTTTTGTTCTCAGCTCTTTTGTGAACTTTGTACGTGGGCCACTTTGGGGACTTCTTTGAGTCTTAATGTTCTTAATGTTTTTTATTTAAAAACCACTATTGGAAAACATACCTCATATACAAGAGTGTATAAAACATATCTGTACCACATGAAGAATAATAATACAACATCTGGATGTCTACCACCTGGGCCAGGAAATAATATGTTCTTTTTTTTTAATGTTTTATTTATTTATTCATGAGAGTCAGAAAGAGAGAGAGAGAGAGAGGCAGAGGGAGAAGCAGGCTCCCCGCCTAGCAGGGAGCCCGATGCGGGACTCGAGCCCAGGACCCCGGGATCATGACCCGAGCCAAAGGCAGACGCTCAACCATCTGAGCCACCCAGGCACCCAGGAAATAATATGTTCTTAAACCCCAGAAGCTTCCAGTGTGGTTTTCCGGAGGTGACCATTATCTGAATTCTCTGTTAATTAAGGCTTTTCTTTTTCTTTTTCTTTCTTTCTTTCTTTCTCTCTTTCTCTCTTTCTCTCTTTCTCTCTTTCTTTCTTTCTTTCTTTCTTTCTTTCTTTCTTTCTTTCTTTCTTTCTTTCTTTCTTTCTCTTTCTCTCTCTCTCTCTCTCATTCCCTCCCTCCCTTCCTTCTTCCTTTCCTCTTCTGCCTTTGTTTCTCCTTATAGCTCTATCACCTTTGATAATGTCTCTAAACAAGGTATATTTTAGTTTTAAATGTTTTTAAGCTTCGGTTGAATGGGACCATACTCTTGTTCTTGCTTGCTTCTCTCCTACCATTATGTTCTTGAGATTTATTCCTCTTTGCATGTGCTGTGACTCATTGCCTTTCACTGCCCTACCCTGTGTCGCATTTGGGAGGTACTATCATTCATTTATCCATTCTTCCATCAACACACATTTGGGTTGTTTCTGGGTCTCGCTCTCACCGACAACGGTGCTTTCAACATTCTGGTACAGAGTTCCTGTGCCCAGGTACATGAGTTTCTCTCAGAGTAGAATGGCTGGATGTAACTGCTTTCAGCCTGTAACCTTTGTGGTTTTCCTTCTCCAGGGACATTAGGAAAACTGATGGATTGAGGCAGGAACATTAAGTAGTCTAAACTTTCCTGCTCTGGCATCAGACTGCCTGGGTTCAAATTCTGCTGCTGTCCCTGTTTGGCCATGTGATCTCGGGCACCTCTCTGAGCCACAGTTTCCACGTTTGCAAAATCTGGTTAAATGACAGAGCTGAATTCACAAGGTCGTTTTGGAGATTATATGAGTGAGTTCTTGTTAAGGAAATGATTAGCGCAGTGCTCCAAGACAAGAAAAGTTGGGGGAACATCACTCTTTGTATCTCCAGGCGAAGAGACCTTCGGGCAACCCTGCTGGAGTCTTTCCTCGGTCTCTTCTCCCTTCGCCCCAGGGGGAAGAGGAGTGACTTCTCCAACATGGAGTCTGGAAGAAGAAATGAGCCCAGTGCCTCAGTCGCTCTCATTTGAAACAAGCCAGGCCACAGAGGGATATGTTGTGGTCTGTCTCTGGGTGTGGTAGGTTAAGGGGAACTAGCTCTGTGCTCAGGGGAGGGCTCTGTGGTTGTAGGAGTGCTGTCTGTAATTGGCGATCCAGTCCAATTCAGGTATCAACATCTATGCTTGCTGACTTGTATATGATCTAAAGCCTTGTTCTGTGGTCACTTCATCATTGCTAGGCCTGCATTCTGGTCTCCAGCTTTCATCCCCTGTGTCCCATTGCTCAAGTAGTCCCAAGCTCTGGAGCAGGAAGGAAGGGGGGAGCATTCATAGTCTCCCAAGATGTCAATGCTGAGTGCTCCTTACGCATGAACTGTGACAATTGCAAAATGCTTTGGGAGCCTCTAAGTTTAAGATGCAGGGCATGCTCCCTTGTGTGCAGGACTGGAGCTGAGCTCTTCGGGTGGGTTCTAAGACCCAAGTTCCATCTGGAAATGATCGAAAATACCCAAATAATCTTCTTAGTTCATTTCATAATGTGAATGAAATAGTGTTGCCCACTGACAGGCAGCTGATGTGAGGATTAAGACTTCCCCAGCTATCAGTACATCTAGCTTTCAGAAAGGGATACATCCTGGCAGGCTGATGCCTTCCTGATTTGGCAGTCAGCTGTAGCTCTCCAGTCCCCAAGTCACAGAAGGCAGTGTGGCACTGAGGATCACACAGGGATCAAGCTGATATGTGTGTGGGTATATATGTACATTACATATATGAAGGGAAACAAATTAAAGATGAATGTTGACATTTTGAATGTTGGTTGCTATTGAAAAGTATTATTGTTTTGAATCTTTTACGAATAGTAGAGCTCCCTAGAGTTGCATGATTCAGCAGAGAAAGGGGGGGCGGTGCGGAAAGAGATGGATGAAGCACAGAGCAAGATGGAAAGAGATGGGGAGAGCAGGGTAGTGAGTCCTCAAGCCTCTAGATGCTCTGGTCCTGCCTTTACCTCCTGTTACATACAATTTCCCTAATGCATTTACCAGTTGAATGAGTTATTTTCACAGAGACCAAAAACATTTTTTGGCGGAAACACAGATGGAGGTCTGGGTTCTTAAGTGCTGCATAAGCTACAAGCACTCCTGCTCCCACCGCCTTCCCCGGGCCTCTCTCCAGCATGTTCCTCTGGGGTCTGAAGGCAGAAGGTCATGCCGGTTCCACCAGGAAGAGCAACTGCAGACTGACAACTGCAAACAGCCGGTGTGCGGGCAGAGGCTATCGTCCTTCTTCCTTGCTTTGGGGCCAGGGACTGCGGGTCTCGTGCTGGTGTTTTCCATCACTGTTATTTCAAAGAGCAACACGGTATCAGAACAGGATCGCGCCCCAGGGAAAGCTGTGTTTCAGATCTGCTACCAACTGGTTGGTGATAGTGAAGTTCTTTCCATCACTGGGGCCTCTCTGGCTCCCCTGCCTGAGTTCTGGCTCCAATAACTGGTCCCTTGCCATGTCCTCCTCCCTTGGGGACTGGAGTGTGACACGGGACCCCTGGCCTGGCTGTGATGTGCTGCCAGGCTTGGCTGCGCAGCTGGTGTGAGTATCCGTGGGCTGCACGCCCCATCCATCTTGGGCCCATCACCTGCCTGCTGGGCCTCCATCTCGGGGAGACACCAAGGACAAAACCCCACAGGGAGTGTGGCCGGGTTGGATCATAAGCAGGTCATATAAGTGAGGTTGCCAAAGAGGCTAAAATACTAAAATATTTCCGTAGCTACTCTCCCAGGTCCCTCAATGTCCCTTCACTGTCCCCTGCTGCCCCCAGCTGCCGGATCCCTCCCTCAGGACTCCCGTGATCCAGGAACCAAAGGGGTAGAGCCTGTATAGGGCAGGCCTCTAAGACCTCGCTCCGGTTCCTGGCACAGACGGTTCTGACTGCTCATGCCCGTGTGCAGGGCCGGAAAGGCTGGGGCGCTGAGACTGGCTACAGGTCAGGGAGGTGCCCAGATAGAGACGGGGGGCTGGAACTGCCCACCTCCGCAGTGGACAGCTGGGAGCAAGCAGACGTGGTCACCCATACTCCGCCAGTCAGCCCACCGGCCAGCATGCCTCCCTCAGGTCCTCATGAATCTCTTTCTTAGCCCTGGACGACACTCACTGTCACTCACTGGGGAGACGGCCTGCTCCTTGGGAACCAGTCACCTCTGCAAACTGGAGTGATAACTCCCTTTTTTAAAATTTTTTTTAAATTTTAATTTTTTAAGATTTTATTTATTTATTTGTCAGAGAGAGAGCCCAAGCAGGGGGAGCGGCAGGCAGAGGGAGAGGGAGAAGCAGGCTTCCCGCTGAGCAAGGAGTCCGATGCGGGGCTCGATCCCAGGACCCTGGGATCACGGCCTGAGGCGAGGGTAGCCGCCCAACCGACTGAGCCAGCCGGGTGCCCCTTGGAGTGACAACTCCTTTTGTTCGTTTCCCATTGTTGCTGTCACAAATGATCACAGATTTAGGCTTAAAAATAACACAAATGTATTCCCTCATAGTGCTGGAGGTCAGAAATCTAAAATCAAGGTGTCAGTGGCGTCCTGTTGCTCTGGAAGCTTCAGGGAAGAATGCTGCCTTGCCCTTTTCTGCATTCCTTGGCTCATGACCCCTTTTCCACATCTGGCTAACCTCTGGCTTCCACCATCACATCCTTACTTCTCACTCGGACCCTCCTGCTTCCTTCTCATAAGGATCCCTGTCATGACATGGGGTCCACCTGAACAATCCAGGGTCATCTCAAGAGGCTTAGTTTAACCTGCAAGCTGTCTTTTCCCAGGTTCCCAGGTTCCAGGGATTAGGACATGGACACCTTTGAGGGGCCGTCATTCTGCCCAGCACGCTCACCTAGCTGCACGCAGGGTTCCCCAGAAGAGCCAGATGACAGTGACCCCCCTGTGTGGAGCCTCATGTGTGGAGCCAGCTACAGGAGGGGACCAGAGTATGCATCAAAATTCACAGAACGGTCAGACAAATAGATTCAGAAAGTGGTTCACAGGCAAAGTTACTCATGTGGAAGTATGAGAATAACACATTTTTGTTTTGTTTTGTTTTTTAAGTAGGCTCCCGGCCGAGCGTGGAGCCCCACACGGGGCCTGAATTCATGCCCCTGGGATCAAGACTGAACTGAGACCAAGAGTCAGATGCTCAGATGCTCAACCGACTGAGCCACCCAGGTGCCCCAGGAATGATGCACTGTAACTGTACATTAAATATTTGTGTCGAATGTCATAATAATTATGTGGAATTGGTGCACTCCTGGAAAATAGCAGCGTATTTGTGGAGTATGGTTTGTGCATGACAAAAGCTCCTTTTGCCTGAGAGTTTCCTTCCATCAGTGGGCTGGGGCGGCCATAATGAAATACCACGGGCTGGGGGCTTAACACAATTTATTTTCTTATACTTCCGGAGGCTGGAAGTCCAAGATCAACTTGTCAACAGGGTTAGCTTCTTCTCGTAAGGCCCTCCCTCTCTGGCTGGCAGACGGCCGTCTTCTCTCTCTCTTCACATGGCCTGGTCGTCCCCGGTCCATACACCTCTGGAGTCTGTTCCTTTTCTTATAAGGACACCAGTCATATTGGATTAGGTCCCCACCCTAATGGCATCATTTTAACTTAATCACCCTCTTTTAAGTGCTGATTTCTAAACTTGTTACATTCTGCAGTACTAAGTGTGTTGGGACTTCAACATGTGAATTTAAGGGGTTGCACAATTTAGCCCACAAAACCCCCTCTGCCCAGATTCCTACCATGGATCCCTCTTAACGGTCTTTTTCAGGAGATTCATGTTTTAACTGGGTTTAGACATTAGGTAAACCTAGGGAAGGTTGTCATATGAGGAACAAGGATTTATTAATCTGATTCATGAATACAGGACAGATTTTCACTAAAGAAACCAGAATGCACTGGAACACTTGTCGTAGTGAAATTAAAAGTATCTTAACTGATTTTTAAAAAATATCAGTTATGGGCCTTGCTTTGCACGATCTGCCTTAATTCCCGTAACTCCCTGAGATGGGTCTCTTGTACAGACAAGGGACCTGAAGCTCAAGAGATTATGGGGCTCATCGAAAGCCCCACTACTGGGAAACCATGTCTCTGTCACATTTTGGAGCCTGCATTCTCAGTCATTCGTGAAGTGGTGCTGTACTTGTAATTTGCAGTGTTTTTACTTTTCATCTCCTCGCCTGATTCTGCCAACAACTCGGAGGGTGAAGTATTAGTATACCCTTGTTACAGATGAAGAAACTGAGGTACACAGGTTATTAAGTATTCTGTCCAAGGTCATTCACAGGAAACAGGTGGTGAAAATGGGACACGAAGCCAAACTTATAACTCCCAAACTCTAATCACTATTTCCAGAATTCTAGAGATTTCTCTGGTTGCTGGTTGGAGAACAGACTGCAGGTGGATGAAAGTGCATGGAGGCCCATGCCCTCACTGTCTCCCACCGTGCAGTTGTCCGTACTTGCCTCGTGCCACACTCCATTAAAAGTGCCCTATTCTAGTGCTGCTTGGGCTCCAATTACACATTTCAGCCAAGTAGCTACTATTATGGCTTTTTACTTTGCTCTCTTTAACCCTGGGACCCAGCTACGGGGTTGGACCAGAGAGGGAGCTGAGTCACCACCACCATGCTCTAAACAGCTACCCTTCCTTCTAGTCCCCACAGGTGTTTTATTGAGCCCTGTGGTTTTATCCAGCATCTTCTTCTGCCCGTCAATATTTGGAAGGCCCACCCCACCGATTTGCCAAATGTGCCCAGACATTATCTGGCTGTCTTTCGGACTCCAGCTGGAACCCATAAGTCGTACAAATAAGTTTCCTCATTACACTTGGACTTCAGTCAATGACATTTATATGGGTCTTGAGGAAAACTGCTTTTGCATAGAAAGGATATCCATACTCTGAGATGAAGGTGATCATAGTTAAATAAACTATGTGTGACAACTGGTTGTGTCTTTTTAGCCTCCGTACTCAATCCCCTTAAAAAGTCGTTTCTAAGTGTCCTGGCATTGCCAGGGAAAGAAGCCGGAATAACCCTGAGATCGTGCACCACCCAGTCCATGCTCATTTAGGTGGGCACCTGAAGACAAAGGCCTGCTCCAGGCCCTGCCCTGTTGGTTTGTGGAGAGTCTGAAGCGTGCTTCTGGTCAGAGTACACTGAGACCCAGCAAAAGCTTGGTCAGGCTCTGTCAGACAGGAGCCTTTTGTGTAAAAACCAGGGGAAAAATACTATTATAGTTACTAAAATAGAAAGCATTTTCCATTAGAACCATTTATTACTTATAAAATGTAATAGGGGTAAGAGTAATAAATGAGTAAGCACATAAGCTTGCAAGCAGCCAAAATTTTGTTTTGGTGTTATATTTTTATATAATACATAATACTTTATTAATGTGAGATCTTGATTGATGGGAAGATTTCTTCTGGCTCACTTTTCTGCAAATTTATTAGTTTCTCAAAATTTGTACTTTTAGTAACTTTATTTGCAAATGATATAAAAGGACATCAGTTGCTCTTGACAAATGCAAGACTGCAAACAATTTTTGATCATTTTCAATTTTGAGAAGGTGTTTTTCCGTTGACATTACTGTTATTGGACTTATTAAGATTATTTTATAGTTCGAACAACGCTGATCTACATTTTGAGAATTGTTTCAAAATATAATTTTTGGTACATCTAGAGCTAATGATTCTCACAGAAGTTTTTCTAAAAGGATTTAACCGTTCATGTACATCCGCTTTGTGTAAGTCTGAGTATAGTTTTAAAGTGTAAATATATACAATAACGTTTTAACGCTTCTGATGGTTGGTGCAGTGCGAGGGGGTAGTGCAAGAAACGAAGAGTGGCTTCCTGATGTAGGCCAATTCAAAATGCCTGTTTGGCTTCAACACAGCAACAGTTAATTTTAAAATTGTCTTCCTCATTAATAATTGGTTCATCTGAAGCTTTATCTGAAAATGGGGCTCTTTTCTATCAGATGTGATGATCTTCTTTACTCTTTAATTTCTAAGCTTGTGGTATTTGCTTTGTGATGTTGCATCCGTTTTCAAAACTGGAGTTTCTCTGAAGAATTATAATAACCTGGTTGTCTTCATTGCAATATCCATGCGTGTACTTATGTTTTGTGATAGTTTATTGGCAGAGGTCCCAGCCCCAGCGCCACTGTTCCGGTCTGGGTGCTCAGGCCCCGGAAGTTGAAATCTGCGCTGCTGCTGCAGCGGTTGCTCCTGCTCCTGCTGCTGCTGCTGCTCCTGCGGCTGCTGCTGC
>NW_027397066.1:41059283-41085904 GCF_003265705.2 Callorhinus ursinus | reverse complement strand
GGCTGCTGCTGCTGTTGTTGCTCCTGCTGCTGCTGCTGTTGTTGCTCCTGCTCCTCCTGCTGCTCCTGCTGCTCCTGCTGCTCCTGCTGCCCCTGCTGCTCCTGCTGCTGCAGGGGTGGGCTCTGGAGAGGGACAGGCAAACCGGCCTCCCAGCAAGAGTCCCACCCTCGGCTCCAGGCAGAGCCCTGCTTCCTCCCGCGGCCTGCTCTACTCTGGGCTTCTGCTGCTCAGCCTCAGCGCCAGCAGACCCCTGTGGCCAGGGCCCAGCCCAGCGGGTGCTGGGGGCATCTCTGCTTCTCACATGCAGGCGCCATGTCCCCATTGGATCTCACCTGTACAGCACAGGGTCAAGGATAAAATTACTAGGAATTTCAAGACAGTGACAGCCGAGGCTTAAAGTAAGAATGGGATCGTTTGGAGAGTGGGGGTCCTGGCAGATGGCGTACTGGCCCAGGTGTCAGATGCCGTAAAGCCCCTCTGTGCCACAGGTGACTGCAAGGAGGCAAGAGTAAGGGAGACGTGGATGGCCAAAGGTGTCCTGTGCTTAAGAGGTCCGCAACAGAGCTCTCGGCCTCCTCCAGGCTCTCACCCCACTCTTCCACCCCCTCCCCATCTCAGTACATGGCTATCCCATTTTTCTAGCTGTCCAGGCCCACATCCTGGAGTTAAATGCCTCTCCTGTGTCCTACACTATCTGACTGGCTCTTCCTTGAAAGCCCATCCCAAATCTGACCGCTTCTCACCTCTTCTGCAGCTCCTGCTCTGCTCTGTGCTTGGGGTTCTGGAAGAGCCTCGGCATTGGTTCCCATGCTTCTGTCCTTACCTCCTAATGTCCATTCCTAACAGGTCAGCTAGAAGGATCCTCAGAAAACATTCAGTGGATCATGTTATTTACCTGGTCAAAGTCATTTGATGGCTTCCCATCCTATTCACGTTAAAACCCACTGGCCCACAAAGCTCTACCGTGATGCGCTCCCTGCTCACCTCTGATATTACAGCCTTGGCTCCTGGCTTACTGTCCTCTAGCCACATCGCCTTCGTGCAGTCCCTCCAAGGAGCCACGCATCTACTGCCCTTGCCCCTGCTCCTCTCCATGGGCAATGCTCCTCCCCCGGGATACTGCCCACTTCCTCTAGGGTTTTATTCGAGCATCCTCTCTGTGAGCTTTCCCTGACACTCTGTTGAAGGAGGCTCCCCCGAGGCATCCCTACCTCCCTTACTGTGTTTTTCCCATAACCCATAACTGTCATCAGGCATCCTAGATATTTACTTTTTGTTTGTTTGTGTGGTCTGTCTCCCCCTTCTAGAAGATACGATCAAAGGGGGCAAGGCTTACGTTTCCTTCGCTCTCTTCTTGGCACCTAGAATCGGACTTGGCCCAGAGTAATCACTCAGTAAACACTTAGGAGATCCAACGAGTAGGACCTTTGAAGCTTGGCTGGCTTTGTGAAGGGCACACTGATTTCTAGGCAGGATGATGAGGGTCGAGCCCAACGTGTTGTAATTGCAGTCTAGGGAGGCAGTTCTTAAAATGTGGCCTGTGGACCCAAGGGGGTCTCGGAGGCCCTTTTCCGTTGTGTTAAACATTTGGACTGATAGTTCAAAAGCGATGGTGAGTTAACCTTCAGTGATGCAGTGCAGGTGAAAGCAGCTGCACCACACTGTGCCACCACGCACTCGCCAAAGCGGAATGTCCGATTTCGCTGCAGAATGTTCTCGATGTGGAAACTAACCATCCTGAATCTCAGTCCTTGAGTAAATAATGGTTTAATATTCAGTGTGAGGAATGGGGAGTATTCATGAAGCACCTTTGCTGTACACCGAGGGATAACGGTGGTCTCAATGACAAGCTCTTGTGAGATGGTTGAGTTGCACGATGCACTCCCCACTCTCCTCAGGGAAAACCGTTTTTTAAAGAGACTAACTGACATAGAAACTAAGGTTATTTAGATTTGGATATTTGGCAGACTTTTTTTTTTCCCCCAGAAAATGAATGAAAAGAGGCTGTCGTTTCAAGAAAAACAACAAATAGCATCTGCTAGCAATTATAAAACTTGAGTTTTCAAAGGAAAATGAGAGACTTTGGGAAACTTATATTCACCGCAGTGAGTTTGACAGTGTTCCAATACTTGAAGACTTTTTGATAAGATCAGGGATATATTATTGAAATATATGTACATGTAAAATGTGTCAACATTCGAAAGATCTGCGTAACTCAGAGAACCAATATTTTCCAAATGACCAGTGCGTGCTGTTATAAAACGATACATGGAAAAAGATCCATTCAAACTATAAAAGGAACCAAGGGATTTTAATATAACAGAGTATGAAAAATTCATTAATCTGCTTTCAGATTCCACACTACAACTAGCTTTTAAGAAACTACGACTTGTCAAGTTTTGATGTGGTATCAAGGAAGAATATCCACAATTACCTGAAAAGGCTATTAAACTATTTCTCCCCTTTCCAACTATGGATTTGTGCGAGGACAGATTTTCTTTATATACTGAAGCTAAAAACACATAATTCAACATATTAAATGTAGTGAGCAGATATGAGACTCCAGCTGTCTTTTATTAAGTGTGACATAAAACGGATGTGCGGAAATATCAAGTAATGACACCTTTCTCCCTAATTTGAGAAAACATTGTTATTCCTTTAAATGGCTTTATTAAGGTATAATTGAGATACAATAAAACACCCATGTTTAAATTCTACTACTCGATAAATTTAACATATGAATACGTCTGTGAAACCATCACCCCAAATCAAGATAGTGACTATAACTACACTCCCCAAAGTGTTTCTTTTTAATCCCTCCCTCCCTCCCTCTCTGACCTCCCTCATTTCTAGGCAACCGCTGATCTTTCTGTCTCTCTGTTTTAGCTTGCATTTTCTAGACTTTTATAAAAATGGAATCAAAGAGTTGGTGCACTTTTTTTATCTGGCTGTTTTCACAGGACAATTATTTTGAGATTCACCCGTGTTTTTGTATGTATCAAAACCTCATTCGTTTTTATGGTTGAGTCTTCTTCCATTGTGTGGCTATGACCTAATATGTTTCTCCTTTCACCCATTGCTATGGCCTGAATGTTCTTGTTCGCCCCCCCCAACCCCACCAAATTCATAGGTTGAAAACCGAATCCCCAAGGTGATGGGACCACGGAGTTGGGGTCTTAAGAGGTAATTAGGTCAGGAGGACAGAGCTCTTAGAAAGGGGATTGGTGCCTTTACAGAAGAGGCCCCAGAGAGTGTGCTTGCCCTTTCCACCACATGAAGATAGAATGAGAAGTCTGCAGCGGGAAAGAAAGCTCTCACCTGACCCTGCAGGCACTCTGTTCCCAGACTTTCAGTCTCCAGAAGTGTAAAAAAATAAATACATTTCCATTGTTTATAAACTAGTCACTCTATGTTTTTTGCTTATAGCAGCTCAAATGGACTAAGAGACTTGCTGATGGGCATTGGGATTGTTTTCAGATTTGGGCTGTTGCGAACCAAGCTGCTATGAACATTCGTATATAAGTCTTTGGAAGCACATGCACATTGATATCTCTTCGGTGAATACCGAGGAGAGAAATGGTTGAGTCGTATGCTAGATGTGTCTGTTTAACATTTTAAGAAATTGCCAAAGAGTTTCCCGAAGTGCAAACGGTCCCCAACTCACAAAAGTTTGACAACATTTTTCAACTTTACAATGGTGCAAAAGGGATATGAGTTCAGTAGAAACTGACCTTCGAGTTTTGAATTTTGATCTTTTCCCTGGGTGGCGGGGGAGGTGATATTCGGCACATACTCTTCTGATGTTGGGCAGTGGCAGGCCCCAGCTTCCTGTCAGCCATGTGCTCCTGAGGGTAAACGACCAGTACACTGACAACCGTTCTGTTTTTCACTTTCAGTATAGTAGTCAATATATTACGTGAGATACTCAACACCCTCTTTTAAATAGGCTTTGTGCTACATGATTTTGCCCCACTGTAGGCTAATGTAAGTGTACTGAGCACATTTAAGGTGGGCTAGGCTAAGCTGTGATGTTTGGTACGTGAGGTGTGTTACAATGCATTTTCGACTTCTAACATTTTCAACTGATGATGGGCTTATTGGGATGTAACCCCATCATAAGTCGAGGAAGATCTGTAGTTGTACCATTTTATTTTTGAACTTTTAAAAATTTATTTTTTAAAATTAGTTATTTTTTAGGGCGCCTGGGTGGCTCCGTTGGTTAAGCGACTGCCTTCGGCTCGGGTCATGATCCCAGAGTCCCAGGATCGAGGCCCGCGTCGGGCTCCCTGCTCAGCAGGGAGTCTGCTTCTCCCTCTGACCCTCCCCCCTCTCATGCTCTCTCTCTCTCAAATAAATAAATAAAATCTTAAAAAAAAATAAATAAAATTAGTTATTTTTTAAATTCCAGTATAACTAATGTACAGTGTTATGTTGGTTTCAAGTGCACCATACAGCAATTCAAGATTTCTATCCATTACTCAGTGCTCATCACAGTAAACGTCCTCTTAATCACCTCACCTGTTTCACCCCTCCCCCCCCTTCCTTCTGGTGACCACCAGTTTGCTCTCTATAGTTAAGGCCCTTTTTTATTTGTCTCTTTTTTCCTTTGTTTTTTTCATAAATTCTGCATATGAGCAAAATCACACAGTATTTGTCTTTCTCTGACTTATTTCACTGAGCATTATACCCTCTAGATCTATCCGTGTTGTTGCATATGGCAAGATTTCCTTATCTTTTTATGGCTGAGTAATATTCCATTGTATACATATACCACATATTCTTTATTCGTTCATCTATGGATGGACACTTGGGCTGCTTCTGTCTTTTGGCTATTGTAAATAATGCTGCAATAAACATAAGGATGCATGTAGCTTTTTGAAATAGTGCTTTAGTGTAGTTGTACCATTTTAAATAGCCACCAGCAAGCAGTATATGAGAGTTCAACTTCCTCACGTCCTCACCAACACTTGGAATGGCTGTTCAGTTTTGGCCATTCTATCAAGTGTGTATTGACATCTTCTTGTTATTCAATTGAATGACTAACAAGGTTGAGCACATTTTCATGCATTTATTTGCCATCTATATATATATTCTTTGTTGAAGTGTCTGTTCAAATATTTTGCATTTTTTCCATTGGGATGTTTTCATCATTTTCTTTTGAGTTTTAAAAAGATATATTTTAGGGAAAAGTCCTTAATCAGATATGTGGAAATATTTGCAAATATCTCCTCCCAGTCTGTGACTTGTCCTTTATCTTAACAGTGTCTTTCAGAGAACAGAAGTCCTTAATTTTGAAGAATACTGATTTTACCAATTTTTTTACATTATGGGTCATGCTTGGAGTCTTATCTGAGAAATCTTTGCCTAATTCAAGTCACAAAGATTTTCTCATATTTTTTTCCTAGAAGTTTTATAGTTCTAGGTTTTACAATTAGGGGTATGATCCCTTTGTAGGTAATTTTGTATATGGTTTCTATTGGAATTCATTGTTTTCCATAAGAATATACCATCATTGCAGCACCATTTGTTGAAAAAAAGCCTCCTTTCTCCGCTGACTTGCTTTTATACCTCTGTTGGAAATTGACCCAGATAGGTAGGTCTGTTTCTGGACTCTGTTCTGTTCTATTGACCTATTTGCTTATCTTGATGCCAGTATCACACTATGTTGGTCACTTAGCTTTATAATAAGTCTTGAAGTCAGGTAGTATAAGTCCTCAGATTTCTTTCCTTTTTCAAAAATGTTTTGGCTAATCTAGGTCTTTTGCATTTCCATGTGAATTTTACAATTAGCTTGTTAAAAAAATCTTCCTGAGATTTTGATTGTAGTTATATTGAATACATAGATTGATTTGCAGAGAATTGGTATCTTAACAATACTGAGTCTTCTAAGAATTTTTTATACTTTAAAAAGATATTGGTCTATAGGGGTTTTTTTTTTTTTCTTGTAATGTCTTCATCTAGTTTGGTAACAGGTTAATACTGGCCTCATAGAATGAGTTAGGAAGTGACCCGACTTCCTCCTCTATTTTTATGAAGATTTTTAGAAAGATCGGTGTTATTTCTTTTTAATTCTAAACATTTGATAAAGTTCACCAGTGAAATCAGCTGGCCCTGAATTTTCCCTGACGGAAGTTTTTTTACTGACTGACTCAATCTTCTTACTAAATTCAGATTTTCTATTTCTACTTGCGTCAATTTTGATATCTTGTGTGTTTCCAGGAACTTGTCCATTTCATCTAGGACACCTAATCTGTTGGCATATAATTATTTAGAATATTGTCTTATAATCTTTTTTACGTCTGTAAGGTCATTAGTGATGTCCCCACTTTTGTTGCTGATTTTGGTAACTTGAGTGTTCTCTCTTTTCTTTCTTGGTCAGTCTAGACAGAAGTTTATCTACTTTGTGATCTTTTTTTTTAAATGCAGCTTTTGTTTTATTGATATTTCTCTGTTGCTTTTCAAGTCTTTGTTTTATTTATCTCCACTCTAATCCTTATTACTTTCTTCCTCCTGTTTTCTCTGGGTTTAGTTTGCTCTTTTTTTCTTTTTCCTAATTCTTTAAGGTGGAAGGCAATGTTAGAGATTTCAGATATTTCTTCTTTTTTTTTTTCCAAAGATTTATTTACTTATTTTAGAGAGAGAGAGGGTGAGCGGGAGGGCAGAGGGAGAGAATCTCAAGCTGACTCCGTGCTGAGCGTGGAGCCCAATGTGGGGCTTGATCCCACCACCCGGAGATCAGGATCCCAGCTGAAACCAAGAGTGGGACACTTAACTGACTGTGTCACCCAGGCACACCCCCCTCTTTTTTAAACGTAATTATTTAGAGCTCTAAATTTTCCTCTGAGCATTGTTTTTGCGGCATGTTTGGTATGTTGTCTTTTAGTTTTCATTCATTCCAAAGTATTTTCTAATTTCCCTTGTCTTTTTTTTCTTTGTTTAAGAATGTGTTGTTTAAGCACACTGTCAAAAATTTAAAAATAGAACTATCATGTGATCCAGCAATTCTATTTCTGGGTGCTTATCCAAAACAAATGAAAACACTAACTTGAAAAGATGTATGTACCCTCATGTTTACTACAGCCTTATTCACAATAACCAAGATATGGAAACAACCTAACAACCTAAATGTCCACTGATGGATGAATAGACAAATAAATTGTGGGGGAGATAAATATATGTATAATGGAATAGTATTCGGCCATAAAAAAGAATGAAATCTTGCCATGCGTGACAACATGATGGATAGACCTCAAGAGCACTATGCTAAGTGAAGTAAGTCAGAGAAAGGCAAATGATCTCTTTTGATCATATGTAGAATCTAAAACAAAAATAAAACCCCAAGCTCATAGATACAGACCAGATTGGTGGTTGACAGATTGTCAGAGGGAGGCGCGTAGAGGGGAGGGAAAATGAGTGAAGAGGGTCAAAGGCAAAAAGGAAAAAACAGAGCAATGCCAGGACAGTGTGACTAGGTATGGTATTGTCGGAACTAAACTGTGCTTTTCATAGCAGGTGAGCAAACGACATTTGCTGAATCAATTAGCTAGCCAACTCTTGGTTTGAAAAATAACAACAAAACATGGCAAGTGGGAATTGAATGCTGCAGAAATAACCCAAGGAAAACAAAACAAAACAAAAACAAACAAAACCAAACCAAGATATTATCTAGAAATAGTCATTATTATGCTTTTTATATTTGATCACTTGCAAGTTAGTTACCCCTTGTCAGTCAGAGACAACATATTGCCTATAGAAGAGATTAGTATAGAGGGAATAAAAAGAGCTTACCAATGTCAAAGTTCGAGCTTAGAAAGTAAACTGAATGTACAAAATAGGCTTTTTGAGACATAAAGGCAAATCTTGAGGAAAAGCAGGCATGGAGTATACAACGTAACAACAGAACTAGAAAGAATGTAGGAATATAGAGGAAGAAGGAGATCAAGATCCACCTTCTACCTGGGCTTGGGTTTGGCAAGGAACAGGTGTATCTTAGAGGAGTTAGTTGGGGGGCAGGGAAGGAGGAGATCTGACCTGGCAGGGGGAAGGGAGCAGAATGTGGCTTCCTATCAGACATAGGCCAGCACTTCTTGGCCCACACCAGGGAACCACCAAAGGAGAGCTAAACCAACATCTGCAGACCATTTTCTTATCTTCGGAGGAAACAGTGCACACTGTTCTAGAAGAAAAGCTACGTAGCTCTTTGCAGGCTCCTGTGGGTTGTGGGCCTTCCAATGATGGCTACCACAAAGCTTCCCATGCGTTCCCCAGCAGGTGTTGGCCTCACTGTGACCTGACATTTTGCTGATCCTCATGTGACCTGCTGTATGGGGACAACTTACTCACTTAAAAAAAAAGTGTGCTGTTTAATTTTCATACATTAGTGGATAGTCCAGATTTTCTTCATTATTGATTTCTGATTCTACTCCATCATGGGTAGGGAAGATATTTTGTATGATATCAGTCTTTTTAAATTGACTGAGACTTGTTTTGTCACCTAACATATAGTCTGTCCTAGAGAGTAGGAAAGAGGGGTGTATAGTGTCAAGGGACCCTGTAATGGAGGTGTGACCTGAGCTGGGAGGTCAGGGAAGGCTTCCCCGTGAAAGTGACAGTTATACCAAGAGCTGAGAAATGGAGATGTTTTAACTCTGTGAAGGTGGGAAGAAACAGGAATTATTTTCATTACTCTATTTGGCTTCTTAGAGACTGACTTGCTAGTCTTTTTGTCTTCTTCCTCCGTCCCCTCCTCTTTTAGAGCTTTTGTGTGTAGGGTGTTTATAAGCAACCATAAAATCTGCAAGGAGAAGGTCTGTGCTTGTTGTGTGAACTGATGAAGTGTAGGGAGTGGTTAGATTGTCAGGGTTTTGATGATGCACGCTTTATTGTCACCCTCTACAGGTGACAGCAGGGTGAGAAAAAATGAAGGAGCTGGAACCAATCAGACCGTAAGCTGAGCCACTTCCAGTAAGGAAATTTAATTTCAACGATCGAATCACTGACCCACCAAAATAACTAAGTACACTATGTCTTTAGGTTTCAAACATGCGTGGACTATCTACCCTAGTGGAAAATATGAAGAGGCATGGAGTTAATGTCCCAACAGGAGACACCATATTTCTATGTTAGACTTTCATCTTTGACCATGAAGGGCCTCTCAGGATTCTGCAACACAAAGGAATTTATCTCTCCAGGAACCACATTTCTAGAGTTAGACCCACTTTGGCAGGGTACCAACATTAGCTGTAAAATGCAGCAATGCAAACTAGAATGGCAAGCCCTTTGGCTTCTTGACTCTGCAATTAAACATCAGGTCCTCAGTTTGACTGGGATATGTGACCTTTTCAAATGAAGCAGAGCTCTGGCATAACTGTAAACCTAATTTGTCTTTCTTATCAGTGAAGAAACAGGCAGAAACAAGGTCAAAGCAAGAGACCTCCTCCCCTGGGATTGTTAAAAGCTATTGTTCCATAATTACTGTGACTAAGGCAACAAATTCTATTGAAGTTGACAGCCACATCAGATCAGTGCAGCTGAATTTCTGTAGGTTTTTCCTGCATGTTCCCAATAAAAGTACAGCATGTTTTCACAGAGAAAGCAAAGGAGGACAATAGACTATTCTAACTCCAGAGAAGCTATAGGAACATATTCTGCCAATATGAAAGGGGATGCATTTCATTTAGGCTTGTTTTAAAATGTAGCAAAATATCACCATATTGGAGAAAGAGTTTATCCCCCACCCAAAATAATGAGAAGTGCAGGAGAGTTAAAAAGAAGTACACTTTGCACTTAAACTAGGCTAGCTTAGACTAGTCTAGACTCCTGTAACTCTAACCCAGTTGAAGACCACGATGTAGGTATTCATGGCTTTCCCCCTCTTCCATGGCGCATGTTCCATAGTGCCTGCTTAAGAAATGTTTCTTAAGTCGCATTGAGTTGAGCTAGTTTCAGTCATCCAAAAGTTCTTTTTTTATCACCAGAGAACAGAATTGGGGAAATTGTGGCAGTCTTTCTCACCCAGTGACATATTCATTCTTGAAATCCATTTTGTCATGGCTGTCTCTCTGCACCAGAGGTGTAGTCTCATGCCATACCTGGACACAGATACGGGCACTCCTGGAAGATTTTCTCTCTCTCTCTATTTGATTGGCTGAAGATTCACAGTCTCATGAGTGTATTAGTGGAGGTAGGTATGAGCATATTGTCTACCAAAACTTTTTGAGGCGATGTCCCTCGCTTTCCTATCATTGGCAAATTTTCTTTTATGAGATCAAAGACCTTAGTCAAAGCAGCCCTCATTGTTTACAACGATAGTTCCATCTCTCACCATGAAGGGCCTCTCAGAATTCTGCAGCACAAAGGAATTTATCTTCCCAGGAGCCTAATTTAGGAGGAAACCATTTTATACTAGATCACTGAGAGTATTTTGCTTTTGAGCTACTCAACAGATAACAGATATTTATTGAATCCTTACGGCTTGCCAGGCATTGTTATAGATGACACGATGAGGGATAAGATAAAGTCGTTTGCCTTATGGAGTCTGATGAGGAAGACAGTAGAAAACAAACAAGTGTATATATACTATAATGCTAACTGGTGAGAAATATTATGAAAAACAATGCAGGATAAGACGTTAGAGAGTGACAGAGTTGCCAGGGAAGACCTCCTTGAAGAGGTGACATTTGTACTAAAGAGCACATGCAAAGCCAGTGAAAGATCTTGGCTTATTTGAGGAATAGTCATGAGGCTAGTGTGGCTATAACACTAGCCCCACCCCAAAAGAAGACACAAATTTGGTGAAAAACATCAACACACATAACCAAGAAGCTCAATAATCCTAAAGAAGACAAACGTGAAGAAAAACATACCTAGACACATTGTAATCAAACTGCTGATAACCAAAGACAGAAAGAAAAATCTTAAAAGCCACCAGAGGAAAAAGTGTTATCACATACAGGAGAGCAGTGGCAATAATGACAGCTAACTTCTCATCAGAAACCACTGAGACAGAAGACAAGGAACAACCTCTTTAAAATCCTGAAAGGAAAATAGTCTGTCCATTGCAAATTCTATATTTACTAAAAGTCTCCTTCAACAAGGAAGATGAAGTAAATATGTTTTCATAAAAATGAAGGCTGAGAGAATTCTTTGCCAATAGACTCATCCATACTATGAGCATTGCTGAAAGAAGCTCTTCAGGTAGAAGGAAAATAAGACCAGTTGGATATTCAAAAGCAATAAAGAAAACGAAATGGATAAAAAAAAAACCAGTTGGATATTCAAAAGCAATAAAGAAAACGAAATGGATTGGGCCTCCTCCAATCAGTTGCCAATAGACTCATCCATACTATGAGCATTGCTGAAAGAAGCTCTTCAGGTAGAAGGAAAATAAGACCAGTTGGATATTCAAAAGCAATAAAGAAAACGAAATGGATAATATGTGGGTAGATGAGAATTTTTTTGCTTAATTGATTTATCTCCTTAATTATTTTAAATTACAATTGATTATTTAAAGCAAAAACATGTATTTTGAGTTTAATAACAAACACAGAAGTAAAGTATAAAGGATAATAGGGATTATAAATGGAGTTTTACTCTGGTAAGATTCTTACATTACACATTAAATCATAGTAGTTCAATGCATATTGTGAAAGTTAAGGACACATGTTAAAATCCCTAGGGCAACCAGTGGGATCAATAGAAAAAAATACTAACATGGTAGACATCGGCACAACCATATAAATAATTGGAGTAAATGTCAATGGTCTATACACCCTAATTTAAGGCAGAGATTGTCCGACTCATTTTTTTTAAAAAGAAAAATTATAAAGGATTTACTTTGAATATAAAGACTAAGATAGTTTGAAAGTAAAAGTATAGAAAAATATATTAACACTAATACTAAGAAAGCAGATTTGGCTACATTAGTACTGGACTAAGTAGACTTCAAAATGAGGAGGATTACCAGAGGTAAAGAAAGACTTTTCATAATGATGAAAAGGCCAACCCATGAAGAAGACAAGAAAATCATAGATATGTATGCACTTAAGAACAACATGAAGCAAAACTTGAGGTAAAGGAAGAAATAAGCACACCGCGATCGGATGTATTAACAACTGTTTCCCAATAATTGCCAGGAGAGGCAACACCAGTCCTTGCTAATAGTCATCTGAGCAGTGGTTTCTTCTTTAGGATCAGAGGGGAGGGAGGTTAACCAGAAAAGAATATGAGGGAATTGTCTGGAGTGACAAAAAAAATGTTCTGTATCTTGATATCTTTTATAGACAGGTACATACATCTATCAAAACTTCTCACAGTTTGTACTTAAAATCTATGTCTTTTACTATAGGTAAAATATGCTTAGCATTTAAGTTGAGCATAAATTTATAAAATCTAGCTCTCGATATGTTATGGCTCCAATTTCTTGTTAGATACCAAAGTGGAGATATTAAAGTGTTGTGTAAATTGGGTATGTGAGTCTAAAGTGCAGGTTGGTGCTGGAGTTATAAATTTGAGAGTCATTATATAGAAATGGGGTTTATCCACAGGACCAAATCAGATCACTCAGATACTAAAAGTGTAGAAAACGTCAAAGGACCAAGCCTCGAAGGGGCATGCTAACACGTCGAATTTGGGGCAATAAAGGAAAACCATCAAAGAACACTGGGAATTATCAACTGATGAGAGACAAGAAAACCAGCAGGATGAAGAAGTCAAATTAAGGAAGTATTTCAAAGAGGACAGAATGATCATGTCATATTCTCTTTAGAGATACAGTAAGATAAGTGCTCACAAGTGCCCACCCATTTCTCCAAGATGGAAGTCGTCAATAGCTTTAAAAGAAAAGATACATAAGAATGTGAGAAAGCAAAGAATGAAATCTTACCATCTGCAACAACATGGATGAACCCAGAGGGTGTTATGCTAAGTGAAATAAGTCAGGCAGGGAATGACAAATGCCATATGATTTCACTGATATGTGGAATCTGAAAAACAAAACAAAATGCACAAACAAACAAAAACGATGCAAAGAGAAACAGATTCATAAGTAGAGAGAACAAACTAGTGGTTGCCAGAGGGGAGGGGGGCTGGGAGAAGGGAGAAATAGGTGATGGGGATTATGAGGTACAAGCTTCCAGTTATGAAACAAAGAAGTCACAGCGAGGGAAAGAACAGCATAGGAAATAGGGTCAGTAGTATTGTAATAACTTTGTGTGCTGATGGAGGGTAACTATACTATTGTGGTGAGCATATCCTAGCGTTCATCACTGACCAATCACCGTGTTGTACACACGAAACCAATACAGTATTATATGTCAACTATACTTCAATTAAAAATTAAAATTATAAAAAAAAAGCTTTTAAAAGGAGTGGTAGAAAGCAAGTCTGACTTAAGTGGGCTAAGGAGAATTTATGAAAGGACAGTAAAGTATGGACAACTTTCCAGGAGCTGTTTTTCCAGGTTGCTCAGGTGAGATGATAAAGCTGCTTCTTACATTTGAACAATGCCTGTGCATCTGGGACACTGGGATCTGGAAAGAATATGCAGAGAATGATGATGTTGGATGGGGACTTAGGAGCCTTATCCTCCCACGATTTTTAAGAGGAGTTCTAACCAAATCCATAGAGCTGCCCCTCAAGATCGGGTGGGGACCCATCACGACTTGCACATGCTAGTACTTTAGTTCTTCTTCATATTTATATTTTAAAAACATTCGTTTAAGTTTATTTGGGGTCTTCTCCAGATAATGAGCTTTGTCCTGTTTGCGAGAGGGTAGATGACTAATGGTCACTAACAAGCTCCTCAATCTCAGTACTCCCACGCCACAGATGTAAAATGTCTCCATTCGGCCTGTTCTTTGTTAAGGATCTCCCTTCTCCCAAGTATTCCTTCTAAACATACATCTTATTCTCCCGTAGAGAAATTCTGATAGATTCATTCTTCTGTTAGGATATAATTTCAATTCCATGTGACAAATACAAAATAACAATGGCATAAATGAAATAGAACTTTATTTCTCTCACACAGAAACATCTGTGCTGGTATAGCAGCTTTGCTCCGCAAGATCACTGGGAGCCTAGACTCCTCTCTTCTTGACCCTCCAACCGTGTGGTGGTGTTCTCATCCGTGTGGTACACGATGACTCACCGCCATGTTTGTAATCCAGCCGGCTGGAATGGGGAAAGAGGAAGGAGGATGTGCAAACTTTCCTCTTAAGGCCAGGACCTAGAGTGGCCCACATCACTTTATTCTCATCCATTTGGCCAGTACCCAGTCACAAGGATGCCTAGGTTATATGGTCTTTCTTCAGAGTGGCGTTATGCCAGCTAAAAAATCGCCACGGGTGACAGGAAGATGGACACCGATCTAAAACTGGCAACTGTTTCCTTTTCCTATGATGTTTTAGGTTTCTAGTCCTCCCTTAGAGGTTGGCACTTGGGCAAGTGGCTGTCCTGCCCCTTATTCCACATCTACCCTTGGGATCATCACAGGATGAGGAGGTGGGGTGACCCTACAGTAAATCTTCCAATGGGTACTGTATCTTCTTTCATTTGCTTCACATATTTAACTTCTGCATTAGATACAGTTTGAACAAAGGGTTACCCAGTTGTGGTGGTTAATTTTGGAACTGAGCCACAGGGTGCACAGATATTTGCTCAAATATTATTCTGAGTGTGTCTGTGAGGATATTTTTGGATGAGATTAACATTTGTATCTGTCGACTGTGTAAAGCAGATAGATTGCCTTCCCTAATGTGAATGGGCCTCCTCCAATCAGTTGAAGGCCTGAATAGAGCAAAAAGACTTACCCTCCCACGTGAAAGACAGAACTCTTCTGGCCTGACTGCCCTGAGATGGGATCTTGGTCTTTTTCCACCTTCAAACTCAAATTGAAACACTGGCTCTTCTTGGGCCTTGAGTTGGCTGGCTTTCAGACTGGAATGTACACCATCAGCTCTTCTGGGCCTCCACCTTGCTGACTGGAGATCTTGAAACATCTCAGCCTCCATAATCACTTGTCTAAATCCTTATAATAGCCTCCACCTCCCCCCCAACACACACGCTATTGGTTCTAGTTATCTGGATAAGCCTCACTAATAAGCCAGCTTAAAAACAAAAACAAAAACAAGAACCCCCTGAAAACCAACTATTTAGTCTCTATATGTAACAGATGGGAGAGCTGGGGCCCAGAATCATTGTGGTCCCCACAAATTAGGTAGCCACAAATATGGGACTAGACTTAGTTTTAATAGCCATTCTAATGTTTTCTCCACAGAGTTGTTTCTTGTCTTTCAGGTCACATTGCAGATGAAAACACACTTTTTCACTTAAAGGCATATTCATATGCTGCTTCTCAAGTGAAGTCAATCTTAGGCTTCATATTATTTGAACAATCTCCAGAGAAACTGTAAAATAAAAATTCACTTCTCATATGAAGTTTTTTCCTGGGCTAAAATGATGGGAAGATGTGGAAAACAAACATATTTTGCTATTTTAATGATCAGCCTTGGAACAGAACAGCCTTTAAAACCTGTCTGGTAGCTGAGTTGTTTGAATTCCACAAGCAAATGCCAGCATCACCAAAGTGAAAACACAAGTGTTAGAACAAAGAAACACTGTAAGCATTTTGCATTAAGTAGACTTAAATCCAGATTTGATTTGTCAAAGCTCAAAAATAAATTAACTGCTTGCTGTGGCAGAGTTTGCATAAGTAAGCCCATGCCCCGTTCTCCCCCATATGTGGGTGGAAGAGAACTCTTAGTCTCTCTGGAGGAGACACAGGGAAGAATCGTAATTTCTCTGGATACAGTGACAGTATTTTCTGTTCCAAAAATTAAGTCATGTCAGCAATGACTTTTAGGAAGGAGTTAGTGGAAACTGTAGTTTGATAATGACTGAAGTGTTCTGGGAATTTGTGCCAATTATTCTATATCCATACTACTAAAAACCCAACTTTTTTTTGAGATATGATTCATATAACATAAAGTTCATCTGAAGTGTACAATTCAGTGGGGTTTAGTATATTCACAATGTTGTGTAGCCATCATCACTGTCTAATTCCAGAACACCTTCATCACCCCAAAAAGAGGCCCCTTATCTATGAGCAGTGACTCCCTATTTCCTCCTCTCCCCACGTCCTGAAAAGTACCCATCTACTTTCTGTCCATTTGAATTTGTCTCTTCTGGACATTTCACACACATGGAATCTTATATGGTGTTTTGTATCTGGCTTCTTTCACTTAGCATATAACGTTTTCAAAGCTCACTTACATTGTAGCAAGTGTCAGAATTTCATTCCAAATAATATTCCACATTATGGATATAACACATTTTATTTGCCCGTTAATTGGTTGGTGGACATTTAGGTTGTTCCTACTTTTTGGCTATCGTGAATAACGTTGCTACTGATACCAGTACGAGTTTCTGAGTGGATATATGTTTTCAGTTCTCTTCAGTATATACCTAGTAGTGTAACTTCTGGCTCAGACAGTTACTCTATTTTAATATTTTGGGGAAATGCCACATTGTTTTCCTGACGATGAGGATATGCCATTTTACATTCCCACCATCCATTTATGATGGCTCCGGTTTCTCCACATTCTAACCAACCCTCACTGTCATCTGTCTTTGTGATAGCTGTCTCGGGGCACATGAAGTGCTATGTCATGGTTTTGATTTGCATTTTCCTCGTGATTGAATGATGTTGAGCATTTTTTTCATTTGCTTCTGGGTCATTTTCTATCTCCTCGTGAGGTGCCTTCTAGAGTATTTTGCCCTTTAAACAAATGTCATTGTCTGTCTATTTAATGTTGCATTCTTGGAGTTCTTTAAATAAGTTCTCTGTCAACTGTTTGCATTGCATTTATTTTCTTTCAGTGTGTAACTGGCTTTTTAAATTTTCTTAATGTCTTTCAAAGGGAAGAAAATTCTAATTTTGATGCAAGTCTGTTTTATCAAATTTTTTGTTATGCTTTCTGTTTTTGGTGTCCTGTCTATGAAATCTTTTTCTGTTTCAAGGTGGTGAAAACTTTCTTACATGTTTTCTTTCAGAGTTCTGGAGTTTTAGCTTCTATGCATAGGCTTAGAATGCATTTCAAGTTAATTTTTCTATATGGTATGAGTTAAGAGTTGAGGTTTCCCCCATATGGTATCTAGTTGTTCCAACACTACCTGTTAACATTTCCTCACTGAATTTCCTTGACAACTTAGTCAAAGTCAATTGCCATAAAGGTCTATTTTTGGACTCTCTGTACTGATTGCTCTGTTTTGATCTATTTGTCTGGCCTTCCACTAATACCATATGGTCTTGGTTTCCATAGTTATACTTAGTCATGAAATCAACTACAGTGAGTTCTCAAACTTTGATCTTTGCAAGATCGCTCTGGCTTTTTTATGTCTTAGCATTCCTATATACATTTTAAAATCAGCTTATTAATTATTACAAGAAACCTGTTGGGATTCTGATCAAGATTGCTTTCAGTCTGTGGGTTGATTTGAGGAGAAATGAGATCCTAATAAAATCGAGTCTTCCAACCCATGCATATAAGACTACTCTCCCATTATTTCAGTCCTTGTTTGCTCAGCTTTCAAAATAGGTTTAATGCATATTTTTCATTACATTTATTCTTAAAAATTTTAGTATTTTTTGTTATTGTAAATGGTATCGTTTTAAAATATATTTTTCAGTTTTTTGTTGCTGGTATAAGTAAGTATATTTTATTTAATTTATTTTTAAGGGTGAATATATATATATGATTTATTTTTTGTTTTATTTTTTAATTTAAATTCAATTAGTCAACATATAGTACTACATCATTAGTTTCAGAGGTAGTGTTCAATAATTCATCAGTTGCATATAACACCCAGTGCTCATCACATCACGTGCCCTCCTTAATGCCCATCCCCCAATCACCCCATCCCCCCATCCACCTCCCCTCCGGCAACCCTCAGTTTCCTTTAGTTAAGCATATTTGATTTTAGTATAGTGACCTTATATTTTACAATCTTACCAAATTCATTTGATTGTTTTAACATTTTCTATCTATTTATTAGGATTTCATTTATACTCAATCATGTTGTCTGTGGATAAAGACCGTCATACTTTTTCCTTTCTTTTGAGATTTTTGCCTTATATTTCCTTTTGTTACTGTATTGAACTGACTAGAACTTCTAGTATGATGTTGGGTAGAGTATTGACATTAGATAGTCTCACTTCATTCCTGATCTTAAGAGGAAGAAACTCATTCCTTCACCATTAAATATCGTATTATCTATAGATTTTTTTCATAGGTGCCCTTTATCAGATTGAGAGTATTCTTTTCTATTTTTCTGAGAGTTTTTAGCATGAAGCCATGTTGAAATTTGTCAAAAGCTTTTTCTGCATCTATTGAAATGATCACATGATTTAACTTTTATCTTGTTATGTAGTAGACTACATTTATTTTCTTTTTTTTCAGATGTTAATTCTATCTTGCATTTCTAGTATAAACCCCATTTGTCATGACATATTTTCCTTTTTTATACATGGTTGGATTTTAAAAAAATTTTACACCTATGTTTTGAAGGATATTGATCTTAGTTTTCTTATAATGTCCTTGTCAGACTTTGGATATAGGGTTATGCTGGCTGTATGATGTAGGAGTGTTCTCTCCTCCTCTATTTTCAGACTGTGTGCAATATTGTTAGTATATCCTCCTGAAATGTTAGAATTCACCAGTATGGCAGATTTTTCGTTGAATCCTCTATAAGCAAATGCTGAGATGGAATATGAGGGTGAAAGATATCTCTAAGTGAGGAACACCTATAGTGGGAGAGGGAGGAGTATGGGTTCAAGGTAGAAGTGAAACTTCAGTGAAGACCTAGCCAGCTTGGCCAACCTTGCAGGCAGGGAGCTTTGGAGCCAGTCTTGCTCCTGAGAGTTTTTAGGCCTAGCCTTTATACCTTGCCTTGCAGGTTGCTTTAAGGAGGCCCTGACAGTGGACGGGACAGTACTCAGTAGCCAAGGTGGTTCCCCACCCATCTTAGCCAACTCGGAATCCGGATTCTAATCTGTGTCGCTCAGCTCTCGGAGACGGCGAGCATCCAACAACGTTCTGCCTCCTGTGCCACAGTCCAGAAGGTGCTGGACCATTTGTGGGGCTCACCTTGTTTGTTTCCCTTCACTCGAGGATCACAGTTCTGTATTTCCTGTAGGCAAAGAAATTAATCGTTTCACATATCTTTTTCAGTTTTATACTTGTTTTCAATAGGAGGGTTGGTTCAGGACCAATTCACTTTGGGAAGAAAACATCTCTTAGGTTTTTGACAGCCTCTTACGTGACATTTATTTTCATTATCTTTTCTAAAAATTTATTTTTGACACAGCATTATCATTTTAAGATGTATTTTTCCATAGCTGACTAAAAACATTAAAAAATCTTGGAAACCCCAAAGGCAGCAATAAACCCAAATCACAGCTCAGAATGTTTTGCTAATGTAGGTCTCTCTTCAGATGTTCCCTTCTCCTCCTACCGTCATGAAAATATCTTTTAGAAGAAAATAAAATGGATCATATAAACATGTTTCAGGGCAGAGTTCCAGATTCCTCAGCCCAAAGAGAGGAGATCCATTGCACTCCGCCCCCCACATATAGTCGAGTTCTACTCCTGGGCCACTTGAACAAGAGCCCTCCCACACCTGAGTGGCATTACCACATTGCCATAGTGGAGCTCTCCTGGCCCGCTCCTTCCGGCTCCTGGCATTCCTTGTACCTACATATGATGGTGGGCTGGGAAGTCAAACCTGTGGAGCTCTTAAGGTTCATGCTTTTCAAGAAAGAGTATTTGGGATAAAAATTGTTTGGCTAGAATGAAAGGAAGCAGGGGATGGTATGGAGAAGGGAGGAGCATTGGACCTATTTCATTTTTGTTTTTGTACATTGCTAGGTATACAGTAGGCACTCATATAGAAAATAGACACTCGGCGATTGGTATATATGGCATTTCAACATTCAGTATAACTGGTACTTTTCCTTTCTTAGCAGTCAGCTCATTTCAGCCCAACACTTCCCTGTGGAGGGAATCATTGCTTTGTTTTGGCACTTTTGAAATAATGGCAGACATTGTGAATGCAGAAGCAATAGCAACGGAATGGAAAAGAATTATCAGCAAGTGAGATATCTAGTGTGGGTGTTGAAAACTAATGAAATGCTGTATTATTCGGCGTTCTGCTCTAGAGAACTTTTCATATTCTTCTTCTTTAGTTAAATTTGACTCTATTACTTATTATCATTGCAGAAATGTGAAGAATAAAAAGTTCAGAAGCCATTTGTGTTCAAATAGAGTGCAATTAAAAAGTCCCAGGCAAGCATTAAAACTCATAAACAAGAGAGCTAGCAAGAAGAAAAATTCAAGAGGCAAATGCTGAAGCAAGTTATAACCTGCCAGATAGGAGAAAGGCAATAGAAAATCAGAAAGGGAAAAGAAGGAACAGTTATGACCACTAATTAGCAAAGGGAAAAAGGTAATTAGCTCCCCCCGCCAAAGGCTAAATTACGAAAAACGCTACTTCAGTTTCAACAAAGAAACTCCAGGCAGTGACAAGCTTTTAAACTTACAATGAAGATTGATGAATAGAAAAGAATTGCTATCAGGATATTTCAGGAAACAAAGAAATAAATGAGTCCAAGATACAATTAAAAAAAAAAAAAAAGAAAAGCAAGGCGCCTGGGTGGCTCAGTTGTTAAGCATCTACCTTCTGCTCAGGTCATGATCTCGGGGTCCTGGGATCGAGCCCCGGATCGGGCTCCCTGCTCAGCAGGAAGCCTGCTTCTCTCTCTTCCACTCCCCCTGCTTGTGTTCCCTCTCTTGCTGTGTCTCTCTCTGTCAAATAAATAAATAAAAAATCTTTAAAAAAAAAAAAAGCTAGTGGATTAAAAAATTTCTGCCAAAGGTAGAATATGTCACCATATTCTCATACTCTCTTTTGTGTTTTCCACAGCTATTTCGATTCTTTCATTCAGGATTGCCAGGTCCCTCGCAAATGTTTCTCCAGAAGACACTTACTGGTTGTTGGGTCACTCCCATTTGTCAGAATCACATCCTCAAAAAATACACAAACAGATCTCTTACGGATCTTCATTTTCAAGATGTGTACTGAGCTCATCTGTAGTGCGATATTATCTTGACTGAGCTGTGATGGTAACTGTTACCGTGAGCACTGAGACAAGACTATGAAGCAGAGGGGTGTCTTGAGACCAAAATTGGCTAAAGAAACATCAACAATGCAACTGGTTCCTAGCAATAACAATAGTTAGCCCTTCTTGGTATAGGCAGGCCCTATCCACAGAGTGTCCAGCTTCCTCTTCAAAACAGTCTTATGAGGTTTGGATAATGACCCTTATTTTACAGACAAGGAAACCACAGGTCAGAGAGATTCAGGAACTTCCTCACCATCTCATGCCTGGTAAGTGGCAGAACTGGACTTGACCCAAGTTCTTCCTCACCAAACCAGGTGCTCTTACCCTGACACAATGTTATTATCTGTGAGACCCTTTGCAGCTTTAAGTGCTTTCACCTGAGAAATAACAACCGGCCACAGCTGATAACACTTCGAAACAGCTGCTCTGATAAGAGAGAAGAAAAAGAGTGGGGTTGAATTTCAAATCAGGGGTTAGATGCAAAAGTCAGGGAATAAAGTGAAAATATGTCGCTCATAGACAAAATAAATTCAGAGTGGCTGCAATGGATTAAGCACACTCCACCCTAAATACATATTCAACTGTCTGAGGACTCTGAGGAGTAAATACTAGTAGGCGTATTGGGGCCAAAAAGTAAAGTCTTTTTTTTAAGATGTTATTTATTTATTTATTTGAGAGAGAGAGCACGAGTGGAGGCCGGAGGGACAGAGAGAGAGGAGAAGCAGACTCCCCACTGAGTGGAGAGCCTGATGTGGGGCTCGATGTGGGACTCGGATCCCAGGACCCCAGGATCACGACCTGAGCCGAAGGCAGATGCCCAACTGACTGAGCCACCCAGGGGCCCCGAAAGTAAATTCTTTTTTTTTTTAAGATTTTATTTATTTATTTATTTATTTATTTATTTGACAGAGAGACAGCGAGAGAGGGAACACAAGCAGGGGGGAGTGGGAGAGGGAGAAGCAGGCTTCCCACTGAGCAGGGAGCCCGATGCGGGACTCGATCCCAGGACCCTGGGACCATGACGGGAGCTGAAGGCAGACGCTTAACGACTGAGCCACCCAGGCGCCCCCAAAAGTAAATTCTTGAGGAATGACTGATACAGGGATAAATTTCTTTCTTTTTTTGGAATCCACCATACCTTCTGGTTTATACTGGAGAGCAGCCTGCATCCTGGAATTGTGCAGGAGGCAAGGACAGAAAAAAGCTTCAAGAAAACTCTTCACTTTTGTGCCAGTGGACCAGCAAGTAGGACCCACACAGGGCAGAGCATGGGGAAGAAATGCCCCTGCATGTTCTTTTTCGCTCTCCCAATCCTATTCTGAGGCAAACCCCCATCGTGATGCTGTAATTCTATAGCAGCAGAGGCAGTACATGAAATCACCAAGACAGCTAAACCTCAGATCCAAAATACAGACGTCTAAGTCTCTGAGAGAAAACCTTTCTCTCTGACCAGCAAGCCCTGTGGTCTTGCACTGCTGGTCCCCGAGGCAGACTCAGTCACAAGAAGTGTGTGCAGAGAGGATAAACAACCAGGTTCCTAGCTAGGGGACCAGAAAAGGGGCCCCTCGTTGATGGAGAGTATGGGTAATTGAACAAAGAGATGCTCTAAATCTGTGTGTCAAATCCTGGACCCATCACTGAGTTGCACGTGCACAAAATTCACCTGAAGCAGCCCAGCCAAGGTTTGGGAAACCAAACTACAATGTAGATCACCTCTCAGGTCCCAGACCTAGGAAGTGCTCTCATGGGGGTGGACTCGAATAGTACAGCAAAAGCGTTGAAAACTAAACTGACGTGGAAGCCACAGCACACAAAGGGGCATCAGGAGTTGTACTCTGAATCTCATCAGACTGATTGCTTGCTAAAACAAAAACATCAACATTTTCCAGAGGATCTAAACAGGACCCGGAGACTCAAAACAAAACATTCATAATGTCCAGGATATTATCTGATATTACTCAACATACAAAGAAACGGGGACAATCTCAACTACTTTCATGGGAATATAATCAACAGATTCCAATCCCAAGATGACTCAGATGATGGAGATACCAGACAAAGACTTTAAAGCAATTATTGTATCTATACTTTATGAAGTAAGGACAAATTCTCCTGAAATGAAGGCAAAGATTAAAATTTTCAGCAAATAAGTAAAAACTATAAGAAACAATTAAAGGACGATTTTAGAGCTCAACTCTTACACTAACTGAAATAAAAAGCCCCATGGAATGATTCCATAGCAGAATGGAGATAACTCAGGAGTTAAGGAACTTGAAAATAGATACATAGCAATTAGCCAGGGAAAATTTAAAAATATCTTAAGCGTATCAAAACCTGCGGGATGCAACTAAGACAGTACTCATAGGAAAATTTAAAACATTAAATAAAAATATGAAATTTAAAACATTAAGACATACTAATAAAAAAGAAAGGTCTCAGATAAAAATCTGATATTATACCTTAAGAAGCTAGAAAAAGAAGAATTAATTAAATACAGAACAAGCAGAAGAAAGAAAATAATACTCAGCAGAAATCAATGAAATTAAAAACAGAAAAACAAGGGAGGAAATCAATGAGACCAAAAGCTGGCTCTTTGAAAAGATGAATAAAATCTGTACTGAGCTGAGAGAGAGAGAAGACATGAATTACCAATATCAGAATAAAAAAGATATCATGATAGACCCCAGTGACACTGACATTGAAAATACAACAGGAGAATACTATAAACAATTCTATGCCTATATATTCAACAACTTTCATGAAAAGGATCAATTCTTTGAAAGACACAAATTACCCAGACTCATACAAGAAGATATAGATAACCTGAGTAGTTTTATATATATTTAAAAAATAAAATTCATAGTTAAAAACCTCCTAACAAGGAAAACTTCAAGTCTAGATGACTTCACTGGTGAATTATTCCAAATATTTAAGGAAGAAATCATATAAATTCCACATGAGCTCTACTTATTCTCGGAGGCCAGAACGATTTGCCAAAAAGAAGGAGAATAAGGAGGAGGGGGAGGAATGAGGAGGAGGAGCCTACAGCTTAAAATCCGTCTTGAACAGAGGCACAGGAATGCCTAACAAACTATGAATGGTTGAAGTCCAACTCTAAACACGAAATATATCACTACCAAAATGGGGTTGGAGGAGGGGTTTATCCTGGAAATGCAAGGCTGGTTCAACGTTCTAAAATCAATCAACATAACTCACCATATTATATTAAAAACTAAAGAAGAGGGCGCCTGGGTGGCTCAGTTGGTTAAGCGACTGCCTTCGGCTCAGGTCATGATCCTGGAGTCCCGGGATCGAGTCCCACATCGGGCTCCCTGCTCGGCGGGGAGTCTGCTTCTCCCTCTGACCCTCCCCCCTCTCATGTACTCTCTCTCTCTCATTCTCTCTGTCTCAAATAAATAAATAAATAAAATCTTAAAAAAAAAAAAAAACTAAAGAAGAAAAAGCATAAGATCATTTTAACAGATGCAAAAAAATGGATGAAATTCAACATTCAATATATATTCATGACAAAACCCCAAACTGATAAAAAGTACAAAAAAACCCCACCCCTACTTAATGAAAGATTGAATGCTTTCCCTCTAAGATTGGGAAAAAATAAGGATGTTTGCATTCATGATTCCTATTCAACAGCATACTGGACACCCTAGTCAGTGAAATAAAGCAAGAAAAAGACATACAGACATATTGACTGGAAAGAAAGAAATAAAACTGCCTTTACTGACAGACAACATGATTACATAGAAAATTCCAAGAATTCTACAAAAAAAGCTCCTAGAACTAATTAGTGAGTTTAGCCTGGTTGCAAAGTACATGATCAATATATAAAAATCAAGTGTATTTCTCTCTCTACCGCATTGAACAATTGGAAACAAAAATTTTACAAAAACTATCATTTTTAACAGTTGCCCTGCCGGAGTCCAGCTCCAACGGGGGAAGGGTCCTTGAAGGAAAGGACGGCGTCGGCGAGGGAGGAGACACGAACACAGGATCAGGTGGTAAGCATCTCCTTCCGATAGCCTCGGAGCGACTGTATTTATAGCTTACAATGTGTGCACCCTATCTTATCAAAGTACTTATTCCATTTCTATATGTTTTCGTCTCTTGTCCTTGCTCCATAGACACCACGGAGGATCACTCTTCTTAATCCTTTCCCAGAGGCTGTCAGATGATGCCCGCACCCTTTTTCCCTTAATCTTATACCATTTGTTCATGTCCTCATTATCAACTCCAGTATAAGGAATGGGAGGAGTAGGGGTAAGGAAGTTAATCCTATTCCAGGGCTTGTCTCGAGGGGCATACCAGAGGTGGCCTCCTATTTGTTTGCAACATAGGGAGGTCCCTGTACTGTGGGAACGACAAGGAGATTTTCCTTTCCTAGAATCCTGATGTTTCAGAGGTGCCTGAGGAATCTCCATTAATAGGAATTTTTACTCGGCCTGGATCCAACAGCTCCCTTACAGATTGGAGGACATTCGGTATTTTTACTTCTTGGCCCATCGTTGGCCTTTTTGGAATCAGTTTCATTATGATTGCTTGCATAGGCATAACTAAATTTATAAATCATTTTATCATGAGAGCCCTCCAAAAATCCCATGATTATGAAGATTGCCGCAAATAAAATGAGAGGAAGCAGCAGGAGCCAGCTGTGGAGTCTCCTGATTTTCAGGATTGTCCCTCATACTTGGACTTTGTCAAACAGCATGAGTAGCTTGGCTCGCGCCATTGCCCCAAAATGAAAGGCTTAGATATAAATCCAGTGAAGTATAGGCAGACAGAAAACTACAAAATGTTGATGAAAGAAATCAAAGACCTAGGTCAATTGGAGAGCTATATCATGTTCATGGATTGGTAAACTCAGTATGGTTAAGATGTCAATTCTCACAAAATTGATCTACAGATCTGTTGCAATCTCGATCAAAATTACTCAGATTTTCTTACAATATCAAAAGCTGATTCTAAAATTTATACAGAATACAAAGTAATTAGAATAGCTGAAATAATTTTTAAAAAGAAGAAAACTTTGGAGGACTCAAGTCACCTGATTTTAAGACTTACTATAAAGTTACAGTAATCAAGAGAAAGTGATACTGCTGAACGAACAGACACAGACATCAGTGGAACAGAGGAGAGTCAAGAAACAGACCCACACTAGTATATGGTTAATTGATTTGCTTTTTAAATTTTTATTTCTTTTTTTTAAATTTTATTATGTTATGTTAATCACCATACATTACATCATTAGTTTTTGATGTAGTGTTCCATGATTCATTGTTTGCGTATAACACCCAGTGCTCCATTCATTACGTGCCCTCTTTAATACCCATCACCAGGCTAACCCATCCCCCCACCCCCTCCCCTCTAGAACCCTCATTTTGTTTCTCAGAGTCCATAGTCTCTCATGATTCATCTCCCCCTCCAATTCTCC
>NW_027397066.1:40947398-41059183 GCF_003265705.2 Callorhinus ursinus | reverse complement strand
TTTTTTTTTTTTTTTTTAACATATAATGTATTATTTGTTTCAGAGGTACAGGTCTGTGATTCAACAGTCTTACACAGTTCACAGCGCTCACCATAGCACGTACCCTCCCCATTGTCTATCACCAGCCACCCCATCCCTCCCACCCCCCACCACTCCAGCAACCCTCAGTTTGTTTCCTGAGATTAAGAATTCGTCATATCAGTGAAGTCATATGATATATGTCTTTCTCTGACTGACTTATTTTGCTCAGCATAATACCCTCTAGTTCCTTCCACGTCATTGCAAATGGCAAGATTTCATTCATTTTGATGGCTGCATAATATTCCTTTGTATATATATACCACATCTTCTTTATCCATTCATCTGTCGATGGACATCTTGGCTCTTGCCATAGTTTGGCTATTGTGGACATTGCTGCTATAAACATCGGGGTGTACGTACCCCTTCAGATCCCTACATTTGTATCTTTGGGATAAATACCCAGTAGTGCAATTGCTGGGTCATAGGGTAGCTCTATTTTCAACTTTTTGAGGCACCTCCATACTGTTTTCCAGAGTGGCTGCACCAGCTTGCATTCCCACCAACAGTGTAGGAAGCTTCCCCTTTCTCCACATCCCCGAATTGATTTGCTTTTTGACAAAAGTGTAAAGTCAATTCAATGGAGAATTGCCTTTTTCTGAAACTGATGCTTGAAAAATTTGACAGCCGTACGTAAAACAATGAATCTTGACCTATACTTCACACTTAATACCAAAATTATCAAAATGAATTATAGACCTAAATGTAAAATGTAATACGATGAAACTTTCAGAAGAAAGTATAGGAGGAAGTGTTCATGATGCTGGTTTCGGCACAGAGCTTTTAGATATGACATGAAAAGCACAGTCTGTAAATGAAAAAGATGATAAATGGGACTTAATCAACATTCCAGATTTCGGCTCCGCAAGAGAAATTGTTGGAAAATGAAAAAACGAGACTGGGAGAAAAATTTGCAAATCAAATATCTAACAAAGGACTTATATCTGAAAATAACTCTCAAGACTGAAAACTAAGAAAACAAACAACCCAATTAAAAAACGAGTGAAAGAACACTCACATCACCAAAAAAAGGTACATGGATGGCAAATAAACATACGAAAAGATGCTCAACATCATTAGTCATTAGGGAAATGCACACGAGATACCATGGCACATCTATTAAAATGGGTAAAATAAGAACAAACTGAGAATAGCAATTGCTGGCAAGAGTAGAGCAATTGGAACTCTCAGTCATTGCTGGTGGGAATGCAAAATGGTACAGCCACTTTAGAAAATCGTTTGGCAGTTCTTTATAAATTTAAATATATACCTACCATATGACCCAGCAATGGGAAGTGAAAAGTTATGTTCACACAAAAACATGGAGGCAAATGTTCATTGCAGCATTGATCATAATCACCAAAAACTAGAAGAAGCCCATTATCCTTTAACTGGTAAATGAATAAGCAGAATACAGGTCATCCATGCAATGGAATATTACTTAGCAATAAAAAGGAATGAGCTATTGATACTTGCAATGACATAGATGACTCTCAAATGCATTATTTAAATGAAAGAAGTCAGGCTTAGACATTATATACAGTCTGATTCCATTTACATTATGTTATAGAAAAGGTAATACTATAGGGCTGGAAAACAAGTCAGTGGGTTAGAGGTGGGGGAGGTTTGACCACAGACCTGCAGCAACAGGAGCAGATCTCTTTGGAGGGAGGGAACTAATCTGTATCCTGATTCTGGAGGTAGTTTCATGAATCTATGCCTTTTTCAAAAGTTACACAGCTGTACACAAAAAAGTTAATTTTACTTTAAGTTAAAAAATAATTCCAAAAATTATTCTTATAAATTCTCTAAATAAAGTCCTTTAGGTAGAAGGCCAGAAGCATTGGCTGCGATTACTGGAACACTCTGAGGGAAACAGAGCAGAAGCCTACGACGTTTTGAGAGAATTCTACCTCCAAAGGATCTCTAAGACCAGCTTGTGACAGTCAAACCCTTAAATAACCCCTAAGCCCACTCCATATTTTACCACAGATGGGAAATTCCAGCCATATCCCCCAATTCTTCATCTTTAGCCTTCTAGTTCAAGGACTAGAAGCACAAGGACCTATCTGCATTTTCCATAAGTGGCAATGCTAAGGGCCAAAGAAAATAGAAAAGTAAGTAAGTAAGCAAATACATAAATAGGGAAACACCTGGGACTGGAGGAATATAAAATAGATACAAACTCACTTTGTCTCTGATGAGTGTGTGCCAACGTGAAGCCTTTACAGCAGGTGTTAAGCTGAGACCTGAACAACATCTTCATCTTGCTTGGTGTTTCCAAGTTTTCTCATGGCTAATTTCTACTGGATTTAAAAGGTCACCATTGGAATCGGGTTTATGCGGAAGAAAAGTCTTCAATCAGTTTAGGATTTCGAAGGCAGAATCTTTTTTTTTTTTTTTTCTGTTCAAGAGGAAGAGCTATTTGCAGTTGATGCTCATGGTTGTTCTCTTTGCAGTTCTCCTATTTTATGAATCTTTAATCTATTACTTAGTGGTCTTTCAGTATAGTTGGCCTGAGGTGAAAATGCGAGCTTTCACAAAGAACAAGAGTTCTTGAATTTGTGCTAACCTGGATCATGTTTTTGGCTGGTAGCCACTTCTTTGGGCAAATAAGAAGTCACTAGATAGATGGATTATGAAGAAAACAGCCACTGGAGAGAACCTTCCAGACTGTCTGTGGTTGCTGTGACCTGAAACCATCTTTACTCTGAGGGATGCTCAGAGGGTGGAGCTCCGTCTAGGCTGACAGACGGTATGAGCAGATGTCAAGTGTTCAGCCATCCGCCTCAGGTGAAGCTCAGTGCAGTTGCTTGCAACCATGATCTTGGCTTTTACCCTCAGATGAAGGCATACGAAGTAAGATGACTTGAGAACATTTTCAACTTTGAAAAGCTGTTTTCTGGTAAAAGGATAAATTTTGCAATAGGACTAGCACTGCACTGGAAAGGAATGGTTGCAATAATTGTTCTTCCCCTGGCAGCTGAATTTCTGGAAATTTCTCACAAGTGGAAGGGTTCCCACCAGCATCAACACTGTTACAGCCAGTGTAGAGATAAGCAACAGTTTCTAGTTGCAGTCCAGTCCTTCGGCCACATTGTCTACTTTCCCTGAGACGGGATGCTAAATGTTGTGGGGAAGATGCTGCTTATTTCAAGATAAAGACAGCGTGCTTGCTTGAGGCTTCCCAGACATTACTGGGGTGGTGTTAGCCTCAGCTGATGCAGAATGGCCACTTGCACAGTGCCTGAACCCACGAGGTCAACGGTCCTTGGTCTTTTGCTTGGAGGGACAGAAACTACCCCAGTCTCAGCTTGGGTGGCTTAATGCTCACAGACCATTCTGTGTCCAGGAACAAATGCCACTTGAGGACATGGTCCTAATCATGCGCAGAGAGCAATGGTGTTCTGGCGGTCCTCATGTTAGCTCACTTCACTTATTCTTTTCAGGTAACCCTTCCTTGCAAAGCATAAGTCAATGGGAAAAGCAAGAGATCTGCACAGAGTAGTGAACGTCAAAGACAGAGAATCTGAATTTCATGCAGACTATGTGTTAGAACCAAACAGCTGATGAGTGCAAATGCAGGATATCTTTATGGTCCTCATACAAATCCTAAATCATGCACAAAAAAATATTGCAACACAGTTGA
The DNA here is from genome assembly GCF_003265705.2 of Callorhinus ursinus. Taxonomy (NCBI): domain Eukaryota; kingdom Metazoa; phylum Chordata; class Mammalia; order Carnivora; family Otariidae; genus Callorhinus; species Callorhinus ursinus. Next base: position 41,055,456 of record NW_027397066.1, on the reverse strand, counting down.
TTGAATTGCTTTCATGCTATAAAAATGGAGTGAGCATTATACAGCAAATCTCTTTTCTTGCTATATAATTTTAATTACATTTTATGTAATCAGAGGTTATAGCTGCACAATTTATGAATGTTAGTAGTGTTTTCACCCACATGCACAGACACCTTCCTTTCTCAGGTGCATTTGTCAATTCTGGGATACACATGTGATTGTGGATGTGCATAGGTGTTGCATTTTCTTCCATCCTCATATGAAGGGGATCTCAAACTCCCCACTATTATGCAGCTGCTCAGTTAATGAAAAATACTAGCTGCCATGAGCAGGGGCAAGTTGGTTTAGTTGACTAGCTCTTCTTGGCTAAATTAATTGAATTAGATGTTTAAAAAGAGGTAATTTTCTCTTCACCAGACAAAATGATCAGATCTGAATCTAATGTCTTTCAATAAGTAAAAGAAACTTTTAAAAAGGAAGAAATGGCCTTTGCTATTTTAGAAATACTTCAATTGTATCTTGATAATCTGAAGCCAAATGTATTCCTTTATATTTTGTAAGAGTCTGTTTTTTTTCCTTTAATTGAACTTTTAAATAGGCAGGTAAATTAGTGTAAGGTTATCTTAAGAGGGAAAATTATTTTTAAAAAATATTTTATTTATTTATTTGACAGAGAGAGCACAAGTAGGGAGAGAGGGAGAGGGAGAAGCAGGCCTCCAGCTGAAAAGGGAGCCTAATGTGGGGCTCGATCCCAGGGCCCCGAGATCATGACCTGAGCTGAAGACAGACACTTAACCGACTGAGCCACCCAGGTGCCCCAAGAGGAAAAATTATTGAGTAAGTATACATTTAGCAAAATAGAAATTCATTTTGGGGTCATAGTATCTCTAGTTTTTTTGTGTCTATCTTTTACTTGGAAAGTGTGTGGGGATTGAAAATAATTTCCCTTTTATATGTCTCAGTTTAACTGAGATTTTTGTGAACAGTTAAGATGGAAAGAGGTGGTTAGGCAATGCTAACGAGATAAAAAATATACCGTGGTTAGATGGATTGTCCATAAAATTTTCATCTTTCATATCACAAACAGTTAATGTCTAAATTTGAACAATGGAAATTATAAGGGATTACACATCTTAACTAATAAGTAAGATTTAAAATATGAAAAATTAAAAGCAGTCTAGATATTAGAAAAAGAAAAGAAGTAATGTCAGCTATTATTTCTCCAGATTTGTATTGTTGAAACCATCATTTTGGAAATTCATATAAGTTGTCTAATACAAGACAGCGATGTGCAGAATATGAACCCTCACTGCTACAGTGATTCTTCTGTTATGAAAAATTTTTTAAATATAGAAAACGTCAAAGAATTTTGCAGTGATCCCCCACATAGTCACCACTTGGATTCTACAATTAACACCCTAGTGTACTGGATTTATCACACTTCTATCCGTCCAGCTAATTCCCTTCCCATCCATCAATCCATTTTATTTTTTGATGCATTTCAAGGAAGTCGCAGACATTAGTATACTTCCTCTCAAGTACTTCAGAATGCATAACATTAACTAGAGCTGTGAAAATCTTTTAATAGCAAAAGACTTAAAGATCACATTGTCTGGAGAAGAAAATGACATCCTTGGATCCTTGAAAAAAAATGATGAAGTTATAGTTCGGACACTTGGATGAATTTCAGTGTTTTGTAGCTAAAGCTCAGAAAAATAAAGACAAACTGATGATATGGTTTATTTATTAATTTTCAAAAAAGATTTTATTTATTTATTTTAGAGAGAGAGCACGCGATCGTGGGGAAGGGGGCAAAGGGAGAGAGAGTCTAAAGCAGACTCCACGCTGAGCTCAGAGCCTGACATGGGTCTCGATCTCACAACCCCGACATCATGACCTGAGCCAAAACCAACTGTGCTACCCAGGAGCCTCTGATGACACAGTTTATGATAAAAAATCCTCTAAACTTCCGCCAACAGGAAGAGGGCTTCCAAAGTTGTTCGTCCCCAAGACGCATTTTCTCCAAAGCCCAGCTCCAATATGGTGGCAGAGGTTCGCGCACATGCTCTCTCTCTCTTTCACAATCTTTCTTCCCTGTTAAATGTGGCCAAATCCTGACAAATCCAGGAGAACCAAAAGAGGTTTCTACCTGAAAAGGCAGAAAATCATTAGCTGATGTGGCTGTTGTCTCAGCATTCTGGATAATCTACTAACCAGCCGATTAACTCCCAAGGAAGTGAGAGGCTGCTCCAGACTAGTTCTAGTAATTTCTAAAAATCCAAGTGCCAGAGAAGGTAGCACTCTTAGCTCCTGCACCACCCAAATTAATGAAGACGTGGCCACAGGACAAGGAATTAGTGGAGTTGGCCTTTCTGTATTTGAAACACGTCAGGACCATTCTGCATTTAGGCGAAAATATTTAATAAGCTTTGAGAATGCTAAGAGGCAAATCATCTTGATGTCAGTTTTGCTAATCTGGTGTGTGACCTAACTGCATGGACAGAATTTTCTCAGTGGATTTAACACCCAGTGAATTTCACAGAAATCTAATTTTCATTCCTAAACTTCCACTCAGTAGTGAGCTGTAACCACCTCCATTTACTGAAGATGGTGTCATAGAATGGATGTTTATTGGGCTTTATTTTGCTTCATTAAGCTCCCTTTAACATATCATGACCAAACTATTTGTCATTTGGAGAAATGGTATCAATTTCTTGGGTCTTCCAGGAGCTATTTCCACAGATTTTTGGGTGGGAACTTAAGACAAGAGAAGTGATAGCCTCATAAAGTATCTGTTTATTGACTTAGGTGTTTAAAGAAAAAGTGAAACATTGAGTCAGGACAGATGCAGGGAGAAAGGGAAAAAAGAGAAAAGAAAGGAAAATCTCACCTATAGTTTTTGTCTTTATGCACACATACATTTTCCAAAAATGTATAAGTTCTTCAGAAATGACCTTGAAAGGACCTATTTTTGCAAACTAATGGGGCAGGGTAATAGCAGTAGCCTAGTTCAGTACAAGTAAGGTGGGTTGCATGTGGTGGGGTGGAAGTCAGTCTACCTTGGAATGATTTTTTTTTTTAAAAAGATTTTATTTATTTATTTATTTATTTGTCAGAGAGAGAGAAAGAGCAGAAGCAGAGGGAGCGGCCGGCAGAGGGAGAAGTAGGCCCTCGGCTGAGGAAGGAGCCCAATGCGGGGCTCGAACCCAAGACCCTCAGATCATGACCTGAGCTGAAGGCAGACACTTAATTGACTGAGCCACCCAGGCATCCCCATAGAATGATTCTTAAGAAACATGAGGTCTGAAGTCAGACCACCTATATGAAGCCTTACCCCACCTCCTGCCTACTGAATGATGTTGGGTGAAATAACTTTGCCAAAACTCCTTATGTATAAAATGAAGTTAATAATGGTGCCTCCCTCACAGAATTGTAGAGAAGTTTAAATTAAATCACCCATGTATAGTGAATATCCTTGGATGCTTGTTCAATAGATGTTCTCCATTTCTTCCTTGTTGATGGATCACAGTTTTGTTTGAGGATGTGCAGAACCACAGGCTCACGGTAGCTAAACTCTATCTCCAGGCCCAGGGAGGCAAATTAAAGTGATTTCTCTCCTTTAGCCAGAGATAGACAGGAAGTAATTCCTTCTGCTGTTGCTTCTATGTTGTGATGTTGGGAGCTGTGGCAGCCATTCTGGAGCTGTGAAGGGAATTAGCTAAGGACAAACCAACCCACTGAGAATGGCAGAGTAGAAAGGAGAGAAGACCCGCGTGTCCAGTGACATTGTTTAGCTGCTGAGTTATCCAAACTGGAAGACATTTTACCTCTGGGCTTTTTGGAATCTGAGATAGTAGACTTGTTGTTTAAGCCATTTTAAATTGGGTTCTCTCTATAACTTTGCAGCTGTAAGCATTCCAAGGGAACACCACTATGCAAAGCATTTAGGGCATAATAATGCTGCAATTATGAAGCATAGCCAGTGCATCAGACTTAGAGATGCAGCCTAGGGCCAGCTCCTTGGCCAGAAACTGGTTTTCTTGACTGTTCTCGTTACTGCTGCTGGCATCGGTTCTCTCACCCTCCTGGACTCTTGACCCTGCTGCCTGGGCTTGTGGTACTGACTGGATTCTTCCCACCTGAGCTGACTTTACCTATAAACAGTCTTCCCTGCCTGTGTACTTCCCCACAGTGTCACTGTTGGACATCCTTCCTGTCCCCCAGGCCAGAATTCTACCCCCTACCTGAGATACCTAGAGTTCCTTCCAGAGGAAGGAGCTGCCCTGTCCTCCTGCCCTCCTCCCAAGTCCATTCCCCCTGCACCAGCTTTGCCTGCTCCATTTATGTCTGAGCAAGACCAAAGGTCAGCATTACATTCTTGAACCTCACTAGGAACTTCTTTCTGAACGAAGCATGAGTATGGGGAGCTAAGGACTGACCCCCACACCCCCAGAATTCATAGGCTCTGGAACAATGGTTCTCAACTGCGGGGGGTGGGGGTGGGGGGTGGAAGGAAGGCTGCTTTGTCCCTGAGGGGACATTTGGCAATGTCCAGAGATGTGTTGGCTGCTATAGCTGGGGGACGCTACCTGCGTCTGGTGGGTGGCGGCCAGGGAGACTGCTGAACATCCCACACGGCAAAGATCCGCGCTCCCCAACACAGACTCATCTGGTCCAAAATAGCGATCGTGCTGAGACACCCTGCTCTAAAAAATGTGGAAATTATAAAAAGGCATCACGTTCCAAGGCTTTCTCAGCTTTGCGGCATCCCTACCTCCTTCCTCCGGCAGCGGCGCCCCTACACCTTTCGGCTGAATTGCTCCTTTGTATTCTGTGCTGTTCAGACCCAAGAGGAGGCCTCCTGCGCTCGGATGTTACTTATCGGATGTGCTTCCTCTGGGCCCTTCTGGTGTTTTAAAAAAGACTGTATGAATAATGAAAGCTTACTTCGGGGACAAGAGCTTTTGATCCTTGGACCGTTTCCTGTTTCCTGGAGAATTTTGCACACTTCTTCCTCCTCTCGGGCATAATTCTAAAACCATATAAGCCAGTCCTTAGTCAAAGTCTCTTTGTAATGTTAGTAGATTGTAGCCTTAGGAAACTAGACCATATCTTAGATTGATGTCACCCCTGTTAAGGTTCAAATTTGCAGTCTGCTCCGCTTTTGCAGAAACCTAGCATCTTAACAGCGAGGGTGGCCTTCATCATCATTTTGGTGAAATTTTTTTTTGTAGAATTTCCTTTCAAGATGGTAGATTATTGTACATTCTGGGGCAAAAGGTGAGAGAAGAGAGTCCATCACTGATTGAAAAAGGAACTAGCAGGTCTGATCTTTACAGGGTAAAATGAAAGTTTGAATCAGGCCATTAAATTCTTCGGATTAACTCAGACCTCCAAGTTTATTAAGTGACCTCCAAGTCTTGAAATTTCTTAGCCATGAAAGAGGAGAGGTGTCCCCCAAACAAGGAGAAACACCAGCCTGTGCCATGAAAGATTATGGGTCTGTAGGGTCAGAAAGTCAAAACTGGGGGCTTAAATTTTATGTCCCATAAAATGGGGAGCTCCTTCTGTAACTACAACCTCAGATCTTACAGTGATTTAGAATTTCTCAAGGACAGTTCACCCACGTTGTGATTCCAATTGCTCCTCGACACGGTGACCCTGTGTGGTCGGCACTTCAAGTATTATTACCCACATCGGGCAGGAGAAGAAATGAGAAGTTATAAAGGTCATGTGACTTACTTAAGGAAAAAAACAACTTAAAGTCATATTAACTCACTGAGAGATACATGACTTTTGAACGTTACCAAATATTTTAGATCTTCCCCAGGACAGTTAAGATTTAAGACAATCTGGACTTTATCCCAATAAGTTCCTTTATCAGATAACAGGTCTTAATTTTTTATTCAGAATATATAGTCCCTGGAATGTTGACCTGGAGTGGCCAGGCAGGAATTTATTTATTTATCCTTCACGTATGTATTTAGCCACCACTGATTAATTTGGATGTGCTACGTGTGAAGTTTTGTCCAGGGGGTCTGGAGAGGGAGGGACACAATGAGAGATAAGACACAAAATGTAGTTTTTGCCCTCAAGGTGCTTAGTGTCTTCTAGATGAGGCGGACAGGTAGGCCATCAGAGGTCACGTAGGCAGGAGGACCTGACGGGGGCAGAAGCCACAGTTTTGGAACCAGGGTGGAAGGAGCAATTCTTTCTGCCTGTGAGAGAACAGGGGAGACTTTGGGGAAGAAGTCAGCTCATAAGCTGGGCCTTGAAAGAGCAAGAGCCAGAAAATCAGAGAAGATAAGTTACATTACAGAGAAAGAAGAAATATTCACTTCAGACACTTAATGTTCCTGGGTGAAGATTTAGCCGAAGTTTGAAGGGTAGCATCAGCTCAGGGGCTCTCAATTCATTACGTGACAGGCTCTGAGGCTATACACCTGCCGACTCATTAACACACGGGAAGCATTTTTTCTCTTTTCCTTCTCAGAAATGAATGTGCCATTTAGTGAAGGGCACAGACTAGATGGAACATTTACAAAGGCAAGTTATCTCCTTTCTTATTTCAGTTTACAAGGTCAATGCGACCTCTCGATCACTGTCTTCTCTGCACCTTCCCCTTGCCTAACTTGGTCAAAGGATATACAGATCGATATAGGTGTAAATAGTTATGGACATAGACGATGTAGAGATGTGTATATATGCACATACATCCTTTTTTCCTATGGACCAGGCACTCTGGGCATATAATTAATCTTCACAGATCTGTGAGTTAGGTGGAAGTATTATTCCTATTTTATAGTTAAGGAAACTGAGATTCATTGAAGTAGGGGAATATGTTCAAAATCACACAGATATGAAGTGAGAAACCCAGGGTTGAGAGGTGTCTGTTTTGCTCAGAACGCCCTGCTCTCTCTAGTACACTCTACTACCTCTGACTACTTCTGTGAAAGAGAAGCCACACTGTGGCAGAGATTGCTCGTTGTTCGACAGACTCTGTTTTCCTTTCTTCCTTCTAGCGATAGAACCTCCTCCCTCCCATCCCCATCAGTTTCAGCAGAGCACACGGCCTCCCAGCTGTGGCTTCCATCTCTAAGCTTGCTTCGTTGCTAGGTGTGACCTTGTGATTTGGTTCTCCCCAAAAGAATCGGAGCAAAGGTGACTGTGAACTATCTGGGCATCACATCCTGAGCGGGGGTTACCTGCTCTCCACTTTCTTTTTTCCCTCTGTGGCCTGGGAACATGGGCATGGCGTTGGTGGTCTTCCTTGATATAGCAGACCAGCAAGTTAGAAAGAATGTGGGTACTTGGACAATTTGGTAGTGTGTAGCTTGGACCACCCACCTACCTCTGGGCAGTTAGGGAGAGAGAAACTTCTATTCTACTTGAGCCACTGTTAATTTTTTGGCCTCCTGAATTATTCCCTAACTAATATAATTTCCATGATGTAAGAGCACTAGTCAAAATCTCTTAGGGTGTCACAGCGGTCCCATTCCAGATATATAAAAAGGCTCAACAGTGGTAAGTTAGCATTTAAGACCCCTTGACAAAGGCCTATTTGCCTTCTGGAATCACCAGGCTTCATCCCTAAACCGTGTGACCCTGGAGGTCCCTATGGCTTTCAGGGCACACAGCCTTCAGAGGTCAGACCACGCCCTACACATCCCTAACGTCAAATGGTAGCAGACTGTAATCACTCTTGCGCCCCAACTGCTAATCTCAGATGTCTGCTTTCCTGTCACTGAGCAGAATGGCTCAGGCCACCGTTACATCACCCTGCAGGCTTCTAGTCAAATGTGTACAGAAGGAAATGTGCCAAACAAAAGCAATCATTTTCATCCTCTCTATTCCTTAATGATACACTGATGGTATCATTTGTTATCAGATCTCATGGACCTTGGCTCCTGAAAGATACCTGAGCAGATTAGATCCACTATCGGTTTGAACAGGGTTTCTGAATTTTGCTCTAAAGCCGCAGTGATCCCTTGTAGCCCTCACCAGGACACAGCAGAAGTCACGCTCGTGGTATGAGAGCAATAATACTGCTGCAGGAGGCCCAGTGGAAGGAGCTGGGGATTCACATGGAAAGTGGAAGGTCCTGGATTGGAACTAACTGCTGATCTAGAAGATTACAAGCCATCCTAAAGGAAAGTCAGACAAGTTGCTCAAGAGTGACTTGTTCTAAGAAAATGGTTGCTTGGTAGCGCTGCTCTGTGATTAAAAATCTAGCTTGTGAGTTCTAATCGTCTAGGGACTGCTACTTGGCTCTGCTTCTTGTCCAGATCACACCTCTGGCCCTGACCGACGAGCTGGCTGGTGTATCCCCCCTCCCTACTGGTCTCCAAGAGGTCAGCTTGAATGGATCACAGCACATCTGTCATCTCTAGACAATGAGAAATTAAACCACTAAAGGAAAGATTCATAATCATTGGGAGTTAACAGACTTCCTTGATCAGCTGATGAAATCTACAAAAAAGAAAAAAGGACATTTGCACATTATTTTGCATATCTTAGAGCTATCCATAGGACCGTCCATGAATACCCAGATTCATAGCCCATGCTCCTGGGGCTGGTTGGTAGGAGTACATTTGGACAAAAATGTATCATAATATTCAACACTGTCATCCACTAAGTTGGAAATTCCATCAGGACAAGAGTTATAATATAGTGACCTGGTACAGCCCTGTGTAGTAGGTGTTTTATGAGATGTATAGAGAACCAAGTACTACAGGCTTGATTTTTCCATTTGGTCTAAAGATTTTTAGTCAAAATACCTTATTTTTGGAAATATTTAGAAATGAGGTGACAGAGAGAGCGAGGAAAGTGGTAGGGACTCGATGTCCAGGAATTCTCAATTTCATTCATATGTAAATCATTTAATAGCTTAGAAATGATTCAGCAGCTGGTCACTGGCCCCAGGATAAATCTTTTAATAGGCAAGAAGCCTGGTTCTTTTTCACTGTTAGAAGATCCAGTCTAAAATTGATGTCATACTTTGAGCTGTCTAATTCTGTTCACTAGCATAAAGATTCTTAACTTGATTTCAATTAAAAAAAAAAAATCACTACTGTTTTCTTGCCTTCTGTGACAGAAACTGTTAGCTGTTCCTGATATTCATGTTCTCCTCCCTTAGTAGACAACGTCTGGGTGCTGGCTGGACACACGACTGCCCAGTACAAATATGCCATTTCCCAGCCACCTTTGCCGCTGGGTGCGGCTATCTCACTAAATTCTGGCCAAGGGGTTATAATTGATCTGTGTAACAGTTAGGAAGTGTCATTAAATAGCGGTGGGGGAGAGTATCTCTTCTCTTGTTCCTATCCCTCTTTCTGCTGGTTGGAATGTAGACTTAAGGAAGAGCCATCCTGGACCCCAAGGTCCAGATGCACATTGGAGAGCCCGAGTCCCCGTCACGGTGGAGCTGCCCCACTGGTCCTGAATTGTTTCAGGCTCTTCAATATCACCCCCACACTTGGAGCTTTACTAGAAGGACTCTCAGCATTCAGCATATAGTCGTGCTCATGGCTAAGATTTAGTACAGCCATGTAATAAGGATACACAGCCTGATCATAAGGGAAACAACAACAACAACAACAACAACAACAACAAACACAGAAAGAGTCTGGAGGAATCCATTTGCAGGCTTCCTTTTGCTCTCCACCTCCATGAGGGTTCACATGGAACCCATTCTTCCCCCAGCAGTGGAAATACAGCAACATGTGTGAGATGCCTCTACCCAGGGAAGCTTGTTAGAGACTCAGCGCCCAGATGGGAGCTGGTCATGTTGGCCCCCCCCCGCCCAGCACATACCAAAATTCCAAATTCTTAGAAGGAAAGTAAACAGATAGTTGAGGCCCAGTGTTCACTGATCAAGACTTTTGATCTCAGTTAAAAAAAAAAAATCCCCTAGTATTTTCTCTCATTCTGTGGCAGAGATTGCTATTATTCCCCAATATCAGCTTATTGTCAATTTGGGACAACCAAGAGCCAAATTTCCAGATGCTGGCTAAGGGCTGACCTTGCAAAAGGCCTTTCTAAGAAGAGCAGTTTTAGAGTTGCTACTTTAACTCCTCTGCACGTGGATGACCTACATGGACCTAAAAGAGAAATCAACTTTCCACTAGTTTAAGCCAATGTTTCTCTGAGTTTTCTGTCTATTGTAGCCTAATCTAATTCTAATACACTTCCTTCTTCATGTACTTGAAACCTAGATAGAACTAAACCTTGGTGTCCCAATTTAACAGTGGAGGGAGATACTGCAGGGTCACTGAGATATATTCATTTAAGAACGCATGTTTTCAGGGGCGCCTGGGTGGCTCAGTCTGTTAAACGTCTGACTCTTGATTTAGGCTCAGGTCATGATCTCCGGGTCATGAGATCGAGCCCCAAGTTGGGCTCTGTGCTGGGCGTGGAGCCTGCTTAAGATTCTCTCCCTCTCCCCACCAATGGCCCCTCCCCCGCTTCTGTCTCTTTAAAAAAAAAAAAACAACAACAAAACACAAACAAACATGTTTTCATAACTCCCAATTCTGCTTGACAACAGGCAGCATCAATTTACAGAAGAACCTGAGTTCCCCAAGGTTCATTTGTAAACTGACTGCGTAAATCAGCTCATGAAATAAAGCCAAGGTTAGTCTAAGGTGCAGTTAGAGAGACCAGGTTCTAGTTGAGAACCTGCAACTTGCTTCTTACTTCTAGGAACGCTATAGAGGACCAGGTGATGACCATGTGCAGAGAATGACCTGGGGATGACATTGCTCTGGCTTATTGTAGACCTGATAAATCACAGAGCCTCTTTAACATTTCAGCTTCACTATGGTAGTTCACACTGAGAAACACTGCACTTTGTAGACTTTCTGCTGACTTAACGCTCCAGAGGTTTGGTGTTTTAAAAAAATTTTTTTCTGGGCATCTGGGTGGCTCAGTTGGTTAATCGACTGCCATCGGTTCAGGTCATGAGCCCAGAGTCCTGGGATCGAGTCCCACATCAGGCTCCCGGCTCAGCGGGGAGCCTGCTTCTCCCTCTGACGCTCCCCCCTCTCATGTTGTTTCCCTCTCTCTCAAATAAATAAATAAATAAAATATTAAAAAAAAATTTTTTTTTCTTATGGCTTGCTTTTTGGAATGGGAGGGACTCTAACTCTTTCTCATTTTACAGAGGTAAAATGTAACATATCTCACAAGAGCCAGCAAGTTAGCAAGAGTAGAAATAGAAATCTGCCTCTTGATCCCCGTCCACATACCACCTTGAATCATCAATCTCCTATGATCCTCTGCTCATTCAGAAAACTGGGAACTCTGGATCCTCTGTGAAAACAGATCTGGGCACAAGGACGGTCCCTAAACATTGACTCACTGACTGACTATAATGTCACTGACTCACTTTCCAGCTGCGTGGTGCTTTCTGAGGCAGGAAGAAAAGTTTTCTAGTAGAGGCGTGTGGATAAACAGAAGGCAGTTCACTCTATGACATTACATTTGCTTCTTGGGGTATTTTAAATGGTGCCCGTGGGAGAGTAAAAATTATCCTGGGATGCAGGAAGCAGCTCAGTACCTCTGTGCTGATTATAACCACAGGGTTTCCCTTCAAGTCAGCTTCAGATACTTATTTGGCAACTTCTTTTGAGGTACTTCTAAGATACTTGTTATTAACATTTAAGCCACTAATTAAGTTGCACGCACACCAAACAATACTGCAGTTTTCACATGCTTGCGTGAGCACTGGGTAAATGTTACTTGAGGATGCTAGTATCAATTCATCAAATGAAAAGACATTTCCCAGTTCCTGAATAACAACCCCTTTTAAAGAAAAGTATATACTGAATGTGAAAACCCTAGTCTTAAAATCAAATAACTCAGTGGGTTTCTGGATATTATTTGGAACCAGTGCTGGGAATTTGCTTTCTGCACACTTATTTGAGATGTCTGTGGGCTGACCAGAGTCTCAGGCAGCTTAATAACGAGGTGTAGAAAAACCATCAAATTGCTGAGGGCTGCTCTTTGTCACCTGATGGTAATGCTGAGCAAAGCGTGGAAGTCCCTATGAGTACAATCAAAGAGGAAAAGAAACGTGTGTGTGCACACACAGGTCCCAAAACACCAAAAGAGATCATTCCCTTTGCCTGGGAGCAGTGGGGATGGTGGGAAAGGCAGGGATTTGGGGTGAACCTCAAACTAGCCATTTACCAGCGTGTACGAGCCTCAGATCTAGATAGGGCATGGTGTTGTGAGGATAGAAATGAGCATATTTATGCAAACATCCGTGGAGTGTTGCGGAGATACTAAGAGGTCTGTCTTACCCCCTTCCATCCACTTCCCAGAGGGGGGAAAAAATGTTCTTACTGTTGAAGACATGATTAGATTCTTAAAAGTGTAAGAAAGCAGCTACATAAATTGGGAGGCATATGTCAAGGTTCTGTTTTTTTTTTTCCCCAACAGAAAAGAAATAAACACTTTTACATTTCCACAGACGATGACACCCCAGCCTTTCTATCACTTCGCAGATGGCATTCCATGAGCGTGCCAGCGACCATGTGTTTGCTCATATGGGCATCTTCCAGAGCTGGTTGGTATCAAAGTTCTTTTTCTCTTTCAGTTTCTAACTTCTTGACCATGAAGTACTTACATGATTATGTATGGTTTCTTTATTGCTAATGGCACTTTTTTGAAAAAGTAAAAGCAAAGGTATTTTTGCGGACCACCTGTCTCCGTCCCTCAGTGGCTTTGCCACATGAACAGACCCTGTCTATTTGTCTCTATCCCTCCTGCTTCTCTTCCATCACTGCCTCTTCACTCACGAGTCCATTCTTCCCGAGAAAGAAGAGTCTCCAATGTTCCAGGCGCACAGAAATCACTTTTCCCTAGAATAGTGTTTCTAAACTACGGGATGTGATTTTAGGTGACACACAGATGCTCCATTAAATGACATTTTATCACATTCTGAGAAAACCATTTTCTTTTCAATTCTCCTTTGGCCCTTCTGATTCCACAAAGGGGAGAGCCTCAGGGTCGCACTCGTATGCTCGAACATTTCTCTAACATTTCAGGCTTCGTTTGTAACAAAGGAACAGCAGATCATGGGTGCAGAGTCTTGGTTGCATTAAGAATTTAATTACAGAGAGTTTTTTTTTTCTTTGCAGTTTTTAATTTGACTAGCATTTTTCATTTATGCCAAATGATACCTTGCTTTTATTGGTAAAAACAATTGGGTTTCCTCTTAAAATTAAATTTCCCATTAAAAATAATAAATAAAAATCTTTTTTTTAAGATTTTATTTATTTATTTGAGAGAGAGAATGAGATAGAGAGAAGAGCATGAGAGGGGGGAGGGTCCGAGGGAGAAGCAGACTCCCCGCCGAGCAGGGAGCCCGATGCGGGACTCGATCCCGGGACTCCAGGATCATGACCTGAGCCGAAGGCAGTCGCTTAACCGACTGAGCCGCTCAGGCGCCCTAAATAAAAACCTTAAAAAATTATATTCCTTGAATTTTAAAAGAGAGTGATTTAAAGAAGCAAACCATAGTTCAGATAAGACATGAATATGTAAAAATTGTGAGGGCGGCACTTGTATGGTTTAAGTTTGACCATTCGTCCAGGACCATTGAGAGAAGCTAGACATGTAGAGGGGGTGAGTAGGTGCTGCTCAGAACACACCGATTGTCTCTAAAGAAACATAAAGGCCACATCCTCGTCTACTGACCCCCACCAGCACCCGCAGGGCTGCCATCGCCGCCCTAGTCGTCATCACCCCCCCATCACCTCCTTGACTTGCCACCAGCAGGAATGCACGTCAGCATCTCACCACCCTCCTCCTCCGGTTCCAAATGGCAACCTGAACGAAGAAAAGAGAAAATATTTCAATTAGGATAGTTACACGTTTTGATATGAAAAAATATAGAGAATGGAGAATATCCTCCACGTACCACAGTGGGCTCCAAAACTACCAAGTACCTCAGCATCTACAGGGAGAAAATATTCTTAATTTAACATATTATGACCCCAGAGAGGAGTCCATTGAAATGGTCAGTATATTTTTTTTAAGAGACAGAGAACGTGCAAGTGGGGGTGGGGAGTGGGGTGGGGAGAGACTCTTAAGCAGGCTTCATGCCCAGTGCGAGCCTGACCTGGGGCTCAATCTCAGGACCCTGAGATCATGATCCAAGCAAAGTTAAGAGTCGGTTGCTTAACCTACTGAGTCACCCAGGTGCCCTGAAAAGGTCAATATGTTTAAATGTAGTAATTATGGCATCGATCACCTATCGCTACAACCATGCTGGGTAGCTAACTCACAACCACACAAAATCTCCGCAGCATATAACAGTAGGTGTTCATTGTTTACATGTGTGAGGCGGTCAGTGAGGGGCTCTGCTGATCCTGGCTGGGCTCGCTTCGGTGTCAGGGTGCTGGCTGGCAGTTCACTGTCCAAGGCTGGCCCCAGCTGGGACCACCTTCACTCTGCTGCCCGGTCCCTTGTTCACTAGCAGGTAGCCTGGAGAGGTTCTTGTGGTAATGGTGGTTCAAGACTTTGCTTGTATCACATTTGTGATCCTCCTACTGGTCTAAAGGAGTCATGTGGCTGGGCCTAGAGGCAAGCAGGAGGGCAGGGCAGAGTTCCCTGGCAAAGGGCATGGATATAGGGAGGGATGGTGAACTGGGGCCATCTTGCAATCTACCACAACCTTGAAATACACTTTTGAAAAAGATTTCAGACAATTTTTTGAAAAATTTAAAGCCATGTTGGAATATATACAATCTTGAAAAATACCAGCAATATGGTAAGACATACCAAGGTTACATCTTATACTATAATGATCTTCATCATTATACCTAATTGTGTTTCTTCAACAAAATGGGGGGGGCTGTTTTTTTTTTTAACAGTCAATATGTTTTATTGTGAACATTCTTGTATGTCATTAAATGTTTCTTTAAATGCACAATTTTTAATAGTGCCAAAGTATGAAGTGACGGATGTTCCATGATCTAGTTGACCAACCCCTTATTATTAGATATTTTTGCTGTCTCCATTTTTCCATTTTTTTAAAGGTTTTATTTATTTATTTGAGAGTGAGAGAGAGAGAGAAACAGCATGAGAGGGGAGAGGTCAGCGGGAGAAGCAGGCTCCCCGATGAGCTGCAAGCCCAGTGTGGGACAAGATCCCGGGACTCCGGGATCGTGACCTGAGCCGAAGGCAGTTGCTTAACCAACTGAGCCACCCAGGTGCCCCCCATTTTTCATTATAATGGACACAGTGAAAATTCTTGTATATGAACAGGGATCACACCTTTGACCTCTTTTTTACTTCCTCACCTTGCAGGAAGCTGAACAAATAGTCCCTGGTCAAGTGAAGCCTAGAGGACAACAAAAGCTTTCCAAATGGCCACTTTATTTACTTGTTTGTTTTGTTTCTTTTTTTTTTTTAAAGATTTATTTATTTTAGAGAGAAAGCGTGAGCAGGGGTGGGGGGAGGAGGGAAAGAGGGTGAGGGAGAGAGAAACCCAACGGGGCTTGTTCTCAGGACCCAAATGGAAGCCAAAGGTCGGTTGCTCAACCAGCCATGCCACACAAGTGCCCCAAATTGTCACTTTAAACACGGACATTGAATTGTTGAAAATAAAAAAATATCTTTGGATCTGATGATAACCTTGTTTCCTTTTCTAAGCAGAAAGCAGAGAGGGATGGAACAGCAGTGAGATGACATGACTTTGCTCCTTCAGAAACCAAGAGAGATGTTTATTGTCAAAGCCTCCTGAAAGGTAAGATTATGTTTGGAAGGCTTTCAGCTTCCTGCCTAACCCTGGTAGGCCTCAGGCTGCGGGTCAATTGCGTGAGGAAGTGGTAGCCTCTAGGCCCAACCATCTGCACACCAGTGGAGATTGGAAACATGACCTGGCGCTGCTTTGGAGAAGTAACTTATTTTTGTTTGGTGGGAAGCCAGGGCAAGGGTGGTGAGAAGACACTGCCCTAAATATGATATAACCCAGCTGTCCAAATATGTGCAGTTCAATTCAGCCGGCCAGCCATCCCCCCGAACCCAGATGTTTGCCAGCACGCAATCTCAGATTATCTTTCCTTACATCCAACATAACTTGTACTAATCATGTTTGTCGAAGAGCTGCATTTGCTTTTAATGAGAAGACATCACTTGGATTCCCTGGGATTCCTTTGCTTCAGCTCCGGGACACAGCCTACATTATTAATAAGCTTTGAAGCATAACTACCTGTGCCTTGTGACGAATCACTGAGACTTTCCTTCCATCTCTGAGTTCAGATATAAGAATATCAGTATTGCACTAACACTAGCTATTTTCTGATTACTAGCATTTGTTAGCATACAGATAATTCTGTTGCATTACGCATTCTCCAACCACTAGCTCTCGTGATGGCAGTGGACTCTTCATATCTGCATGTCTTTGTGTTCAAAAGTCTCCAACAATTATGTTTGCTAGTTAGACCTACTTCGAAGTCTGGTCAGATGTGTGATCTTGCTTACGTCACTAACAGTGCTTCTGAGTTTAACTTCCTTAACTGAAAATTAGAGGGGAATAAAATGGTGTTGTGAGGATTAAACATCATAAAATATTTCAAACAAGCCAACAGACTGCCTGGAATGCAGTATGTACGCAGAGACTTCTGTTCCTTCCACCCCTTGAGAAACCTCTAGCTAAGGGGCTCCTTGGGTGGCTCAGTCGGTTAAACCTCTGACTCTCGATTTCAGCTCAGGTCGTGATCTCAGAGTCCTGAGATGAGCTCCGCCTCAGGCTCCTCGCTCAGCGCAGAGTCTGCTTAAGATTCTCTCCCTCTCCCTTCACCCCACCCCCACCCCCTGCTCACATGCAGGCTCTCTCTCTCAGATAAATAAAATAATCTTAAAAAAGAAAAAAAACAACAACCTTTAGCTGGGAGTCTGACTTTCTGAGTGCCTATCCAGTCCTACTTCTAGGGACTGAGGCAGATTTTCAATGAGATTAGTTTTTAAGCTTTAGTCCTTCTGTCTGGGAGACGGTGAGCAAAGAAAGTAAGAGAAAAACCCTCTATGAATATCCTGGATATGCTGGAAGCAAATGAGGGTTATTCCATAATGGGTCCCTTTCCTGTGAGATAGGCTTCTAGACCGTTTTTTGATCTGATGCTTTGCTTACCAAGAGCATCTTCTGCTGATTTTATTTCTCAAGTATAGCAGTAGTAGGTGCCAGGGGAGCATGTATCTTACATTCATGACTTTAGGAAGATATGCCTATTATTAAAAATAAATACATTGATTATATGATTAATTCTCTTTATTTTCACCAGCTTGTTTATCAGGAGTTTCTTTCCAAAAGGTGACTTATTCTTGATGAGAAAACGAAATCCAGATTCTGAGTCTATGAAGCTGAGCCAAGCCCAAGAATGATGCCAAAGCACCCGGACAGGTGCTCTTGAGGCTCTGCTGGGTCAACAGTTAGCCGGTCCCCCTCTCTGTCCCCTTGTCTTTCACTGCCTACCCCCCTGCTCTGCCTTCCCTTTCTTTTCCTCTCTCTCCCATCTCTTTCTGAATTCTCTGCTGTGCTCCGATCTGCTACTTTGTCATGACTCCTGACTCCTGGCCTTCCCGCACCATTCGTATTTTGCCTGGTTTACACTCACCTCCTTGGTTTAGCTTCCTGTCTTTTTGTCATGACAGAGTCAAATTTAAGCCAGCTACAGGTTGAGGCATAAAATAAATATTTACGGATGGAATCTGAGAGGTCCAGCATGATTCTTCTTGTAACTAGAATGAGGTTTACAGAAACAGTTCACATTATTGCCCACCTCCACCAGGTACTCTGCTCACTGCCTTACATGTACTGCATGGGCTCAATGTTCGCCTCAACCCAGAATTCATTTATAGAAGCCCTAACCTCTTCCCATGTGCCTATATTTGGAGATGGGGCCTCTAAGGAAGAAATTAAAGTTAAATAAGGTCACAACCATGGGGTTCTGGTCCAATAGAACTAGTGTCCTTGTAAGAAGAGACACCAGTGAGCTTTAGCACACTCTCTCTCTCCCACCAAGCCCGCACATGGAGGGAAGCCCTAATGAGCACACAGCAAGAGGGGCAGCCATCTGAACCCAAGCGGAGAGTCCTTATCAAACTCTGGCATCTTAATCCTGGGCTTCCAGTCTCCAGAAATGTGAGAAAACAAATTTCTGTTGTTAAAGCTACCCATTCTCTGGTATCTTGTATGACAGCAGACTAACATATGCACTAATTCATTTCATCTTCTCAATAATCGTATTAGGTCTTATTATTGTTATTCCCATTAAAAGATGAGGGAACTGAGACACATAGGGGAAAGTAATCTGCTCTCAAATACTCAGTTATTATGTGGTGGAGATAAGAATTTGAATCCAGGTAATCTAGCTCTAGAATTCAAGTTCTTAGTGGCTCCATATTTTTGCTTGGGCCTAATACCATCAAACCAACAAGTGCACCCCACTTAAATTATGGAGAAAATAAGCTTCTTTCAAAGTGTGAAATGGTGAAGGTAATTTTGAGAGAAACTGCTTTGAGTTCAAAAGTATTGAGTTTGACTTAAGACACACAACTTAGGGGCACCTAGGTGGCACAGTTGGTTAAGCATCGACTCTTGGTTTTGGCTCAGGTCATTATCTCAGGGTTGTGAGATCGAACCCCAAGCCCCGTGTTGGGCTCTGTGCTCAGGGGGGAGTCTGCTTGAGATTCTCTCTCCCTCTGCTCCTCCCGCTCATGCTCTCTCTCTCTCTTTCTCTCTAAAATAAATAAATAAATCTTTTTTTAAAAGACACAACAACTTAGTCAAAATGTATGAATTGATAGTAAAATAAAACATTGACACTCATGGAATTTCTGTTGAATTAAAAAACTCTTTGATTTGCATTATTGCATTTAATATTCACTACTTTTCAATTTAGTAGATGTATTTTTAAAATTCCATTTATTGCTTTGAAGTCTTAAGTCACTCTGCTACGGAGTCACAGCAGAGAAGGCATGGTCCCTCCTTTGGAGGAGATCAGTCATAGGGAAGAAAGCAGACGCTAATACCCAGGACATGCCCTGACACATTTACTCAACAAATAATTTTCTGAGATGCTACCATGAGCCAGGTACCATTGAGAGATGACTAGGAGTTTTCCAAGTGGAATAAAATGTATGTATGTAAGTCTGTGTGTGTGAGAGAGTCTGTGTATGATGGCGGAGGTGGTGGGTAAAGAAGCCAATCAATACATTATTAACTAAAGTTCATCGTTTATCTAGATTTCTTTAGCTTTTACCTAAGTCCTTTTTCTTTTCCTGGATCCCATCCAGGAGACCACATTACATTGAATTGTCAAATCTCTGTTGGCTCCTGTTCCTACTATTGGAATTTGTCTGGTATTTTTCTCATGATAAACAGGGGTCAGGGATTACTGGGAGGAAGACCGCAGGGTGTTATTTTCATGACATCGCTATCAAGGGCATGTTCCACCAGCATGATTCAGGACTGTGGATCCTGGCCTCGATCGCCTGGCTGGGATAGGGTTTGTCATGTTTCTCCACTGCAGAGCTACTCTTTCTCTCTCCCCTCTCCACACCCTGGTCTTTGAAAGGAAGTCACTATGCACAGTCCACACCTGAGGAGTGAAGACTTATGTTCCTCCCTCCTTGAGGGTGAAGTACCTACATAGATTATTGGGAATTCTTCTGCATGGGAAATTTGTCTCTTCTGCTCAGTAACCACGTTTGTAATTTCCAAAATTCCAAACTCGTTCTCTGATTGTCCCTTTCTCAAAGTGTCCCACTCACATATGCTGTATCTTCTCTAATTTTTCTGATGATATCATTAGAAGTTTTGGCAGGAAGGGTCTCACTAGTTCTCTGAATTTCTGTTTCTTCAGGAGTTTGCTTGTCCTATTCTTTCTCTGACATTTCAGTTTGTTCTCAAATTTCCGGAGATCCTTGATTACTTATTTATATCTAGATAGAAATCAATAAACAGGAGGGCTCAGAGCCCTGCAGAGCTTGTTGGCTAACCGGTATCACTTTAGAGTAAGAAGAGAGCTCCTCCTTATCCTGGGGGGCCTTCAGAAGGCAGAGAGGTTTATCTCAGACACCAACACTCACACTTGCTCTCCTGGTTATTCATAGACAGCTTATGTGGTTTCCTTATTTTTTTTAAAAAAAACTTTAAGCTAATATATTTTACGAAAAAATTGTTTTATGGAAGTATAATTGACCTACGGTGTTATATTAGTTTCAGGTATACAATATACGGATTCGATAATGCTATCCATTTCTCAGTGCTTATCAGGATAAGGGTATTCTTGACCTCCTTTATCTATTTTACCCAACCCCATGTCCCCCTCCCCTCTGGCAACAACTAGTTCTTTGTATTTGGGAGTCTGCTTTTTTGTTTGTCTTATTTTCTTTGTTCATTTGTTTTGTTCCTAAAATTCCAGATGTAAGTGAAATCATAATGTATTTGTCTTTCTCTGACTGACTTATTTCACTTAACATTATACTCTCTAGGTCCATCAATGTCACTGCAAATGGCAAGATTTTATTCTTTTTGATGACCGAGTAATACTCCATTGTAGATATATACCACACCTTTAAAAAAAAAAAGATTTTATTTATTTATTTGACAGAGAAAGAGCAGCAGAGGGAGAGAGGGAAGCGACTCCCCGCCAAGCTGGGAGCCCAAAGTGGGATTCGCTCGCAGACTCTGGGATCATGACCTGAGCCGAAAGCAGACACTTAACAGACTGAACCACCAGGCGTCCCTTTATTTTTAGTTTTTTGAGGAACCTTCATACTGTTTTCCGCAGTGGCTGCACCAGTTTGCATTCCCAACAGTAGAGTACAGGGGTTCCTTTTTCTTCTTCTGCGGTCTCTTTAGAGAAGAACGCTCTATGTATTTGTGGGGGTAGGGGAGCTAAATGCCTGACTGCTGGTTGTTCTGAGCACAGAACTGGGGGAGGGGGTGCCACTGCGGGTCATTTATTCCATTTGACTCTTGACTAATGCCTGTGTTTTCTATCTCATTTCTCATTTTTGTCCTCCATTGTACCAGATGCAGTTTGCAAGGCTGGCATGTCCTCAGGACTCTGGCAAGCAGGATCCCCGATACACTCAGCCTTTGTCCTTATGGGGCTTGCCAGGACTAGGGGTTGCATTGCCCACCCTGCTTCATCAGTCAATATTCTTCCATCTGCTTCCAGTCTCCTGGGAACTTGTTAAGCTCTCTCATACTCTGATGGGCTCCCTCCTGTCCTGGCTGCCATTCTTTAGTGTCGCTTTAGTGTGATCATGGGGGATAGGAGATAAACATTATGCGCAATTTGTCACCTTAGGCACTGCTCCATTTGTTTCAATTATGAAAACATGGTGTGTTGTGTTTGATTAAGGTAGGCTAAACTGCTGTAGCACATTGATCCTAACATGCATCTGATATAAAAGAAGGCTATTTCACATGAGTATAATCACCCAAGTGTTCAGGCAGTGGCTGTCCCTAATGCAAGGACTCAGGAATCCTAGGGGTTTGGCCATCCCTCGTGTGCCTGGCCAGCAGAAGAGGAAAGAGGATGTGGAGGAGGCATGCTTGCTTCTCAAAAGCTTTGGGCCAGCAGCACACGCAGCACATCTGCTCACATTCTTAGGTGGGAACTGGTCCTAGGCCCACAGCAAGATTCAAGGAGCCTGGACAACGCGGTCCTTAATTAGGCAGCTCTTCTCAGCTGCACCTCTATCTGATGCCGAGACAGATGGATCTGGTTCTACACCTGATCTCCTTTGCCACACGTGAACGGGCCCAGAATGCACGCGAGAGGCGGAGGTAAGAACTGGGCAGGATTACCGTCTGCTCGGTGACAATTACTAGCCTATAACGGCGGTGTGGTATGATACCGTCCACACCTGTGTGTTTTCCAAAACTACCATGCGTCTCCCTCAGCTGCCGTGGCTGCTTTGAAGGGAAACTGCAAGAAACGATGCTCATTTAATAAAATCTATGTGTCAGGCACTCCGCTAGGCGATTTACATACAAGCCAGACAACACATGCTCTCCTGAGTCACAACAAAAGCTGTTTCTCTCTATGAAATTTGGGCTCCCTGTGGGAAAGGCATAGTACTTGGGGATCTTTTTAAAGGAATAATTTGGCATAAAATCATTGCTTACCTACTAGGTGTTAGAGTGGTAGTGCCAGGTCTTAGGAACCCAGGGATGGAAGGGGCTCCATGTCTAATTTTTCAGGAGCTCAGTTTTCTCTAAAATGCAAACAAATGATCGTAATACAATGTGATGCATGTCATAGGGGAGAGGGGGCAGCAGAGAATTTTTTCTGCCTAGAGAGACAGGGTGGGCTGGGAGGAGGGGATTGGGGGTGTCAGAAAGCAGATGTCTAGCATTTAAACAGGGTCTTGAAGGATAGTTAAGAAATTGCCAGAGAGAAAGGAGGAGAGGTATGCGCAGGCAGCGAGACTACTGTGTATGAGTCAACATTCATGGGTTGCCCAGGGAGTGACTGGCTGGTTGCCCATGGGGCATATCAGCAAGGTGAGGCTAGAAAGGGGAGGTGAGCATACAGTTCCCCCGAGACCAGGGTTTCTCCACTTCTGCACTACTGACATTTGGGGCCAGATAATTCTTTGCTGTGGGAGACTCTCCTGTGCATTATAGGATGTTTAGCAGCCTCCCTGGCCTCTGCCCACTAGATGCCCGTAACGCTTCCCAAGTTGTGACAACTGAAAATGTCTGCCTAGATGTTGCCAAATGTCTCCTGGGAGACAGAATGGCTCAGTTGAGAACCACTGCTTTAGACAGATGTCATCTTGCTTTGATCACCCACCATAGAATTAAGTACAGTGTTCGCATCTAGTAGGTCTATGTGCAAGTTGAGGATAGATCCCCTTTGAGCCAAAGTGCCTTATTCCATTAGCCAGTAGCCAGTAGCTCTGCCCTGGCTCAAAATAGTGTTACGAGGATCAGCCAATACATAATAGTTGCCCTTTATTTTATATCATGGTTACCTTTAAAATGTCTGTCTTCGTAGTAAATTGAAAGCTAGTCTCGTAGGCATTCAGTTTACATTTATTTCCTTAAATGCAAGAGTAGGTCATTTAAAAATAACCTGAGATCCAAGCAGATTAAAAATGATTTTCGAATGTGCTTTCTATTTTTGCAGGCCAGAATGATCTCTTTCATGCTTTATGACCTAACCCCTAAAAAAATAATACTTTGGTCACTTGCCAATGCCCCTGCAGTCCATCTGGGGAAAGTATCAGTCAGGCTCCTACATTTTCTCAACTAACTGTTGACTTTGCTGCCTGCACATCTGGCATCTAAAACACATGGATCACTCTTTAATCAACAGCCCAGAATATCATCACTTTGAACACCTGTCAGAGAATTTATCCAGAATTGATTGCAGTTCAGCATTTGCCAAGAGTGCGATCGAGACATCTGATTGCAGGGAGGCCATCCAAATGGCCTATTAAATCCTTGTTCCTCTCAGTGCCCTCTTTCTCCCCCTGCCCAGAGTCAGCTCATTAGAAAACAACAGGTCTGGGCTCTATTATTCAAGCTTTTCACAGCAGTGCTTTTGGTGGAACTAGGTTGTGAGTTCGCCTTTTTTTTTTTTTTTTTTTTGTAGAAGGAAGTATCAGAAATACCCATTTATGGGGACAATCTGTCTTTTGCAGAATCATAGTCAAAGTTGTTGTCGGTTATAATCTGATGTCTGCTTCCTAAGGGTGAGCTGAGTTCCAGTTCCAGCAATGAGGGAAGAAAAGCCAGAATGTACCTTTGGACAGAACATGGGCAGGTTCCAAGGCCGGGACCAGGAATGGCCTGAAGGAATGACAGTGATGACCGCATGGAAGGAATGAAGCATGCTCTGGAGTAATGGCAAGCCTGAAGGGCTGGCATAGGGTGGGGGCATCTTCCAAGCCTTCCCAATTGGTCCTTCGGACACCAGCAAGCCCTCAGGTGAAACCTAGGGAAGAAAAAAAGACGTTTTTGCTCTAAGCGAGATGGGACACCTGGGTCGTTTAATTTGAACTGAGACTGAGTATACAAACAGACAGTGGCTGGACCATATATAAGAATAGAATTCTGGGGGTGCCTGGGTGGTTCAGTTGGTTAAGCATCAGGACTCTTGATTTTGGCTCCGGTCACAATCTCATGGTGATCTCAGGACCATGAGATTGCGCCCTGCATCAGGCTCTATGCTCAGTGGGGAGTCTGCTTGGGATTCCTTCTCTCCCTCCCCCTCTCTCTTGTCTTGTCTCTTCTCTTCCCCCTGGAGAAATTCCACTCATCTTCCCAGGCCCAGCATGAGTGCCCCTGCTTCTGAGGAGACCTCTCCGTCGTCGATCGTTAGCAAAATCCTAGGAATTCTATTTTCCTCCATGTTAGGATGGCACAGCCACCCAACATTCAATGTCAACGAGAAAGAAACCAGTATTTGCTGAGTATTGTCTATTTTCTGGGTGTTTAGTCCATGTGTCATTTCATTAAATCCTCTCTTAACTTTGTGAAGTAGGAATTTCTCCCTCCACTTCACAGATGATGAAAGCAAGCCCTTAACTCATCGCATAGAATTAAAGATGTGTCTGTCTTTTCTACTCAGGTTGTGAGCTCCTTGGTAAGATTATTTCTTAGGAATTTTAAATCTTCACAAAGAGCAAATGCTGGGCACATGAAAGATGTTTCACAGGGACTTGGTGAGTGAGCAAATGAATGAATGACTACAGGCCAGGAAAAGTGAATTTGTTTACAAGCCTAGTCTGGCTTAGAGGACTAATTATTCAAAAGCATGGATCATATGGTTCCTATAGGTAAAGGATGATATAAGTCAAACTTTTTCTTTTTCCCAGACCCAGTTTTTCTGGACAGGAAATCAATCATCATAAAATTCCAGATGGAAGCTGCAAGTGTTTCTAGTTCTGGCCACGTAGGTTTGGGGGCTTTGAAGTCTGTGAGTCACGTGTTGAGGATTTACCAGGCAGCAGGGGCTCCTGCCTTCGTGAGAAGACAAATGTCAGCAGGTAATCTACAACCTGTGCCTAAGCAACAGAAAAGGAATTTTCTCGTGTAATCAGTGTACATGAGAGTGTATCATTTCACCCAGCTTTGGGGAGTCCACATCTTTGGTGCTTGGGTTTACTTAATTATTTTAAACCTTTTTGTTGAAAAGCTGTCATAGCAATGGCACCAACAAATATTTTGAAGGGACAAATTCTATTTCCAGCACCCTCAAGTAGTGTTTCATTTTTGCCAGTCCTCTACCCCTGCTCATCTGCGCATAAGCATTTTATACGCTTGCAGCCACAAAGCAATGTCTATTTTGAATTCTGCCATTTCACTTAACAGCACATCAAAAACAGTTTCTATGTTTCCAAAGCCTTCATATTTAAAATTTTCAGTGTTTGCACAATATTCCGTAACTTACTAAATTATTCCCACATTGCTGTGCAGTTAGTTCCGTCCCCATATTTTTGGTATTTCTTAGGTAACATTTGCAGGAAGCATCTTCTTGCATATAATTTTTGCCTTCTGGTTAACATGTCCTTAGAATAAATTCTTAGGAATAGAATTTCTGACGTCTTTGTGGCTTCTGCTACACAATACCATGTTGCTTTGCAAAAGCACTTCTACTAACTTAGAAAACCAGATTAGAGCTTGAGGAGGATGTCTTCTTACGGCAAAAGCCTGGACAATTGATGGATGAAGCATCTCCTTAAAAAGATTAAAAGGCATTTGGAGAGGTAGCCACGTGGGCTGCACATGTAGGAAAAATTAACACCAAAGCCACCTTGATTAGAATTTTCTGAAGCAAAACTGTTTTGCTCTGGATGTGTGAACTCTCATAATGGGAATAGAAGATTTTCCTTTCTCCCCTCCCGAGGTTTGCGTCTCATACATCTAAGTGTGACTGGCTTTTAGGAAACACTAGAATTCTTACATATAAACAAGGACCATCTCTCAAAGATCTTTCCATAGGAACCTCTTATGTATTGCTAAAAACACAAAACCTGTCTTGAAGAATTGCATTGATATCCAGTTTTCAACTCTAAAAGGAAATTTAGATTCATGTTATCTTTGTCTATACCACAAGAGATAGTCACCCAGCTTGATGACCAAGCTGTGAAAGGCAGGCAAGTTACCTTCATAATCTTAGTTGCCATCATCCCAGGGGCACTCATGGTGTGACAGGTTCATGCTAAGTCTCACGGAAACTCAACTAATGTTGAGAGGGAAGTGTCACTGATATGCCCATTTTATAGATCAGGAAACGGAGACTTTAAGGGCATGAGAGAAGTGTTCTGTTATTTAGCAGGACAGTGGCTGGTGTTGAAATCCAGGCCTTTTGGGATCTCGAGCTGGAGCACTTGACTACTTGTCAGAGGGTGAGGGGAACAAGCCTCCCCAAAAAGGGGGCTGGGCAATAGAAGAGTTTCCCAAAATAAAGGCTCAGGGGCTTGGGCAAGTAGGCATGGGAAAGGCAGAGATTGAGGGCCCAGAATCAGAGGCCAGATTCAGCCAGGGGTATCTGGATCGTGGGTCTGGAAGAGTAACTTTGTCATTCTCACCTACTCCCCACCAAGGGGCTGAGGCTCTGCCAGTGAACCCCAGCCAGAGGCAAACCTTCTAGATGATGCCTCATTCCCATCACTGTTTCTGTCTGTGTGGGAATCCCACCATTTCTTCTTGGAAGCCCACAACAGGCCACTGCCTGCATCTTAATGCTTCTGGCCTCATCCCTGGATACCAGGCATTACTTGATCAGCTACCGTTTCACTGTCCTCTTCTCCTGGCCCTGCCTCATGTCAGGTCCTGGCTTCCCCATCCCCATCTGCCTCTTCTACAGCCAAGAGGTGCCATGGATTATTCCCAAGCGCCAGGAGGGTACTAACGTGACTTGCCTGCCTGGTCAGCTCTCTTTTGTCAGTCATACTTGTGCCCAACCTCCAGCCCCTTCTAGTAGACAGGGGTTCTTGTACTGGATCCTGGCTCCTTCCCCTCCCACCCACCCCACATTGTCTCCCTCCCCACAAGAACCTCATCCTCACACCCTAGTCCTGAGATATGATACAGGAAACTGGAAACATTTTGGAGACAAAAGCCTGGAATATCGCCAGAGAGCTGACACTTACTGTGTACTTGCCCATTTCACATATACTATCCCTTTATATCCTCACATTAATTCTGAGAGAAAGGCAATGATTATTTTTTTTTCTACTTTCCAAATAGAGGAACTAAATTTCAGTTAACTTAAGTAATTTTCTCAAGGTCACCCAGCTAGGAAATGGCAGACCTGGATTTGAATGCAGAATTCTGTCTCTAGAGTCCACTCTTCTAACCACCATTCTCCAATGCTATCACTGGGAGGTTAATGAAGGGAAGGGAGTGGGACAGACCTAGAAACTGGAAGGGAGAGGTCCTGGTTTCAGAATGAGGGTAACCCAAAGGAGAAGAAGAAATTTGAGAAAAAATAAAACATGTTAAACATACCGGGTCTAAAATGAACTATTGATGAATCCAAACCCGGGTTCTCCCCAGTCTTTCCCATCTTAGTCAATGGCAATTCTATCCTTCCACTTGTTCAGGGTGAGAGCCTTGCAGCCTTCCTTGACTCTCCTGTTCTTCCTACATTCCATCCATCAGAATTTTTTATTGCCTCCATCACTAAAGTGCAGAATCTAACCACTTCTTAAACCTCCACCACATTCCCTGGGCTCAGCCACTGTCATGTCTCATCTGGATCATTCCAATGACCTCCTCACTGATGGCCCTGCTTCCGCCCTTGCACCCCTACGGTCCAGTCCCCGCACGTCAGTCAGGGTGAACCTCCCAAAGGACAAATCAGATCAGGCCACTCTTCCACTCAAAATCAACTGATGACTCATCCTTTCAGTGGCTCTCTCTTTTCCTCTCCCAGCTCTCTGCTCTTATCTCCTACTGCAGCCCCTCACCCACTCCCCTCCAGTCTCACTGAACCCCTGACTATTCCCCAAACATCTCAAACATGCCAAGCATACCAATGGGATGTGAGCTGTCCATTGCATATTCCTAAACATTAAGTGTTCCCCCCTGGTAAATGATGGGACCAAGCAATTGTCCTGACCTCTGATTGCAGACCACCTTTCTTGTTTCTATTCTGTGAGTTTTAATGAAGATAAAAGACATTCTATTAAAATCGGGGACTTTGGTTGACACTAATATGTCATCTGGAGGGTTTTAGGGACAATATATATTTTGTTTATTTTTCCCCCAATCATCTTGACCACAGAATGTGTTGACTAAAGGATGGAACCATGACTTTGCCTGTTTGACACTGCAGGAACTTCCAGGTCAGGGGAGGGTGTGTCAAACATTCCCCAATTCATTATTTAGAGCAGGGATTGACAATATTTTTCCTGGAGATGTTCAGATAGTAAATATTTTAGGCATTTGTCGGTCATTGTAGTGTGGAAAGCAGGTTTGGTAATACATAAATAAATGACTGTGGTTGAGTTCCAACAAAATATACTTACAAAAAAAAAAAAAACAATGGTCAGATTTGGCCCCCAAACCATAATTTGCTAATCCCTGATCTAGGGACACATGTGGGAGCCCAAGCCAACAAGTATGAGCACAGGTCTCACATTTCCGTGGGCACTGCTGGCCAGAAAATAAGTCACGTTCTATTTTTTTTTTTTTTTGTACTTACAGTGTCTAGCACCTCACCTGGCACATAGTAAACATTTCTTAAAACTTTTTTGAAATAAGTGAACGAATGAGGTATAGAGTTTGAAGTGGGGAGATATTTTTCTCTACTTCTAGAGAGATCTTGTTCATTTAGGCATTTATTTCACAAACATTTATTCAGGGCCCCCATTTGATGATTAAAAAGATGGGATTTTTTAAAAAGATTTTATTCATTTATTTTAAAGAGATAGAGCGAGCACACAAGCGAGTGGGGAAAGGAGCAGAGGGGGAGCGAGGGGGGTGAGGGAAAGAATCTCAAGCAGACTCCACACTGAGCCTAGAGTCTGACTCAGGGCTTGATCCCACCACCTACGACCTGAGAGATCAAGACCTGAGCTGAAACCAAGAGCCGGCGCTTAACAGACTGAGCCACCCAGGTGCCCCTTAAAGATGGGATTTTCATTAGACTTCACAGAACAGAGTCTACCTCAGGAGACAGATGTTCAAGAAAGAGTATCAGCAAAGTGTGAGAAGTGTTAACAGGTAAAGTTTAGGAGGCTTTGGAAACACTTTGAGGTTTGTAGACAAATAATGATGTTCTGACCTCCATTAGACTCTGCACCTTTCAGTCAAGCCAAATTTAGTTTGTTGGATGGCAAAGGCGTGAGCCCATATATGAGGGGAGCAGAGTTTACACAAGTGATAGATTTGTCATCTTTATAAACACTGATAAACTGTTTAGTGGCAGCACCCGTCTTCAATAAGGGAGGCTCAAACTGCTTCCATAACAGGGCTTTCCAGTTGTTAATCAAGTGGAAATCACTCTGCTGTGAAGCCTGCATTAGGAGTTTTAGAGCACCATTTTATTTCTCTTCAAGCCTATTTGAGGGAGTATTATGTTCAGAGCCAGGCTTTTAACAAAGCTTTATATTTAATCTTTTTACCACTTTGATCTTTTTCTCTAAAAATTATTTTCATTATTCCAAGTTTCATTTTGCTTTTCCTGTATATCCTTTATAAAATTGTCTGTAAGAGATAAAGAGCCCATTAAATGCTGTGAAGTCCCAACCTGTCTTTAATAAAGAAAAAAATATGGGAGCCCTAACACAAGGTCACTGCATTGTGAGAAAAATGGATTCACAGTGGGCATAGGTTTCTTTTTGCATACATGCTGGATGCAGTGCCTGGTCAAGGACTATAAGAAAAATGGCAAAATCCATCCCTGCAATTTGTCAGAATGACATTTCTTATACTAAAGCTAGTCAGACTATAATGAAAGATGTAACGTTCATGTCATCAGAGTCCCCAAAAGAAAGGAAGAAAGAGAGTAGGGCCAAAAAAGTATTTGAAGTAATAATGGCTGAAAAATAAAATTTGTACTCATAAAATTTGCTAAGAAGGTAGATCTTAAGTGTACCTAACACACACACAGAAAATAGTAACTATGTGAAATGATAGATAGAAGATAGGATGATAGAATGAAAAGTGAAGTTAATTAACTTGATTGTGGAGATTATTTCACTCTGTGTGTGTGTGTGTGTATCTCAATATATCAAGTTGTATACTTTAAGTAAATACAATTTTTATTTGTCAATTATATGTCAATGAAACAAAAAAAAACTGTGGGACACAGTGAAGCAGTAGGGAGAGGGAGATTTATAGCATTGAATGAATATATTAGAAAAGAAAAAATAATATAAGCTACCATTTCAAGAAGATATGAAAAGAAGAGCAAACTAAACCCAAAATGAGTAGAAAGAAGGGACTAATAAAGATAAGAACTGAAACCAATGAAATCGAAACAGAAAAACAATAGCAAAAATCAAAGAAAGAGCTGAGTCTTAGAAAAGATCAATAAAATTGACAAACCTTTAGCAAGACTGACAAAGAAAAAAGAGAAAACACAAATTATCAACATCAGGAATGAAACAAAGAATATCACTATAGACCCTGCAACACCAAAGGATAAAATACTCTGAATATCTCTACACACATACATTTGATGTTTGTTGATGACAAATTTGACATCATGTTGACATTATGTTGATAAACTTATTCCTCAGAAAAACACAAACTACCATAACTCACCCAATATGAAATAGAATACCTCTATAACTATTAAGGAAGTTGAATTTGTAATTTTAAAATTCCACCAAAAGAAATCTCCAGGCACAAATGGTTTCACTGGAGAAATCTACCAAACACATAAAGAAAAATTAAACCAATTCTGAACAATCTCTTCCACCAAATTGAAGAAGAAGGAATACTTTTTAACTCATTTTATAAAGGTGGTATTACCTTGAAACCAAAACCAAATGAATACAGTACATAAAAAGAAAACTATAGACCAATATTCTTAATTAATATATAGATACAAAAAGTCCTTAATAAAATATTAGCAAATAGTATTCATAAAACATGTAGACACTGAAATTACAATTGCAATTACAATCTACAATTGCGGGGGTAGGGGAGAAATACTTAGGTGTAAATCTAATAAGAAATGTACAGGACTTGAATGCTGAGACCTACAGAATGCTGGTGAAAGAAATCAAAGAAGATCTAAATAAAACGAAGAGATATGCCATGTTCATGGATTGTCAGACTCAATAGCAAAGAAGCCCATTCTCCCCAAATTGATATATTTCATGAAATTCCTATCAAAATGCCAGCAAGGTATTTTTTTGTATATAGCAATATTATTCCAAAATTCATTTGGAAAGGCAAAAGAACTACAATAAGTAAAACCATTTTTGAAAAATAAGAATAAAGTGAGAGGAATCAGTTTATTTTAAGACTTATTAAATAGTTAGTTATCAAGACTGCATCATATTGCCAGAGGGTTGACACACAGATCAGCAGAACAGAAATAGAGCTCCCAAAATATGCCCTGCTATTTTTTTCCCGAAAGGTACAAAAGTGATTCAATGGAAGAAATACAACCTTCTCAGCAAATGATGCTGGACAGATTGGATATCCATAGGCAAAAAAGTGAACTTTGACCTAAGTCTCACAGCTTATACAGAAATTAACTGAAAATAGATGGTAAACTTAAATGTGAAACTATAAAATTTTTAGAAAAACTAAAAGGAGAAACCTTCAGGATCTAAAGTTACACAGAGAGTTCTTACATTTAACACCAAAAGCATGATCTGTCAAAGGGAAATTGATAAATTGAACTTCATTAAAATTAAAACTTCTACCCTATGAAAGACCCTGTTAAGAGGTGGAATAGACAAGCTACAGTTTCAAACCATACACCCAACAAAAGACTAGTCTTTAAATATATAAAGAACTCTAAAAACAGTAAAAATAACAAAAACAAAAAACAACTCCCAAATAACCCAATTAAATCATAGACAAAAGACCTAAACAGATGTTTCACCAAGTGGATATACAGATGGAAAATAAATACATGAAAAGATGCTGAACATCACTGGCCTTTCGAAATGGAAGTTAAAAACTACAACAAGATATCACCACACACACCTGTCAGAATGACTAAAGTGAAAAATAGAGAAAACACAAAATGCACAAGCTGGTGCAGCCACTCTGGAAAACAGTATGGAGATGCCTCAAAAAGTTGAAAATAGAGCTACCATATGATCCAGCAATTGCACTACTGGGTATTTACCCTAAGGATACAAATGTAGGGATCTGAAGGGGTATGTGCACCCCGATGTTTATAGCAGCAATGTCCACAATCGCCAAGCTATGGAAAGAGCCAAGATGGCCATCAACAGATGAATGGATAAAGAAGAAGTGGTGTATATATATAAAATGGAGTATTATGCAGCCATCAAAAGGAATGAGATCTTGCCATTTGCAATGATGTGGATGGAACTGGAGGGTGTTATGCTGAGTGAAATAAGTCAATCAGAGAAGGACGTATCATATGATCTCACTGATATGAGGAATTCTTAATCTCAGGAAACAAACTGAGGGTTGCTGGAGTGGTGGGGGTGTGGGAGGGATGGGGTGGCTGGGTGAAAGACACTGGGGAGGGTATGTGCTATGGTGAGCACTGTGAATTGTGCAAAACTGTTGAATCACAGATCTGTACCTCTGAAACAAATAATACAATATATGTTAAAAAAAAAAAAAAGAAGAAGATAGCAGGAGGGGAAGAATGAAGGGGGGGAAATCAGAGGGTGAGATGAACCATAAGAGACAATGGACTCTGAAAAACAAACTGAGGGTTCTAGAGGGGAGGGGTGTGGGAGGATGGGTTAGCCTGGTGATGGGTATTAAAGAGGGCACATATTACCTGGAGCGCTTGGTGTTATACGCAAACAATGAATCATGGAACACTACATGAAAAACTAATGATGCAATACAAGCCTTTCTCAAAAAACAAGAAAGGTCTCAAATACACAACCTAACCCTACACCTAAAGGAGCTAGAGAAAGAACAGCAAATAAAGCCTAAACCCAGCAGGAGAAGAGAAATCATAAAGATCAGAGCAGAAATCAATGAACTAGAAACCAAAAGAACAGTAGAACAGATCAACGAAACTAGGAGCTGGTTCCTTGAAAGAATTAACAAGATTGATAAACCCCTGGCCAGACTTATCAAAAAGAAAAGAGAAATGACCCAAATCCACAAAATCATGAATGAAAGAGGAGAGATCACAACCAACACCAAAGAAATACAAACAATTACAAGAACATATTATGAGCAACTCTATGCCAGCAAATTAGATAACCTGGAAGAAATGGGTGCATTCCTAGAGATGTATCAACTACCAATATTGAACCAGGAAGAAATAGAAAACCTGAACAGACCTATAACCCCTAAGGAAATTGAAGCAGTCATCAAAAATCTCCCAACAAACAAAAGCCCAGGGCCAGATGGCTTCCCAGGGGAATTCTATCAAACATTGAAAGAAGAATTAATACCTATTCTCCTGAAACTGTTCCAAAAAATAGAAATGGAAGGAAAACTTCCAAACTCATTTTATGAGGCCACCATTACCTTGATCCCCAAACCAAAGACCCCATCAAAAAGGAGAATTACAGACCGATATCCTTGATGAACATGGATGCAAAAATTCTCACCAAAATACTAGCCAATACGATCCAACAGTACATTAAAAGGATTATTCACCATGACCAAGTGGGATTTATCCCTGGGCTGCAAGGTTGGTTCAACATCCGCAAATCAATCAACGTGATACATTACATTAACAAAAGAAAGAACAAGAGTCATACGGTCCTCTCAATAGATGCAGAAAAAGCATTTGACAAAGTACAGCATCCTTTCTTGATCAAAACTCTTCAGAGTATAGGGATAGAGGGTACATACCTCAATATCATAAAAGCCATCTATGAAAAACCTACAGCGAATATCATTCTCAATGGGGAAAAGCTGAGAGCTTTTCCACTATCACCACTGCTATTCAACATAGTATTAGAAGTCCTAGCCACAGCAATCAGACAACAAAAAGAAATCAAAGGCATCCAAATCGGCAAAGAAGAAGTCAAATTCTCACTCCTTGCAGATGATATGATACTTTTTGTGGAAAACCCAAAAGACTCCACCCCAAAACTGCTAGAACTCATACAGGAATTCAGTAAAGTAGCAGGAGAGAAAAATCAATGCACAGAAATCAGTGGCATTCCTATACACCAACAACAAGACAGAAGAGAGACAAATCAAGGAGTCAATCCCATTTA
Source organism: Callorhinus ursinus (assembly GCF_003265705.2). Taxonomy (NCBI): domain Eukaryota; kingdom Metazoa; phylum Chordata; class Mammalia; order Carnivora; family Otariidae; genus Callorhinus; species Callorhinus ursinus. Next base: position 41,021,136 of record NW_027397066.1, on the reverse strand, counting down.
CAATTGCACCCAAAACCGTAAAATACCTAGGAATAAATTTAACCAAAGAGGCAAAGGATCTGTATTCAGAAAACTATAAAATACTCATGAAAGAAATTGAAGAAGACACAAAGAAATGGAAAAACGTTCCATGCTCATGGATTGGAAGAGCCAATATTGTGAAGATGTCAATGCCACCTAGAGCAATCTACACATTCAATGCAATCCCCATCAAAATACCATCCACTTTTTTCAAAGAAATGGAACAAATAATCCTAAAATTTGTATGGAACCAGAAGAGACCCCGAATAGCCAGAGGAATATTGAAAAAGAAAAGCAAAGCTGGCGGCATCACAATTCCGGACTTCCAGCTCTATTACAAAGCTGTCATCATCAAGACAGTATGGTACTGGCACAAAAACAGACACATAGATCAATGGGACAGAATAGAGAACCCAGAAATGGACCCTCAACTCCATGGTCAACTAATCTTTGACAAAGCAGGAAAGAATGTCCAATGGAATAAAGACAGTCTCTTCCAAAGTCAGAGGGGGAGATGAACCATGAGAGACGATGGACTCTGAAAAACAAACTGAGGGTTCTAGAGGGGAGGAGGGCAGGGGGATGGGTTAGCCTGGTGATGGGTATTAAAGAGGGCACATTCTGCATGGAGCACTGGGTGTTATGCACAAACAATGAATCATGGAACCCTACATCAAAAACTAATGATGTAATATATGGTGATTAACATAACAATAAAAAATAAAAAAACTAACGATGTAATGTATGGTGATTAACATCACAATAAAAATTTAAAAAAAAGAAAACACAAAATGCTGGTAAGGATGTGGAGAAACTGGATTATTCATACATCTCTGGGAGGAATGTAAAATGGTGCAGCCACTCTTAAAAACGGTTTGACAATTTCTTTAAAAACTTAATATGCAGCTACCCTTCAACCCAGAAATCACAGTTTGGGGTATTTATCCCAGAGAAATGAAGACATGTTTACAGGGAAACCTGAACACAAATATTTATGGCAGGTTCATTTGTAATAGACTTAAACTGGGAACAACCTAGAGGTCCTTCAGTGGTTGAATGGTTAAACAAACGGACATATGTATACTGTGTAGGATTGCTCAGTGACAAGAAGGAAGGAAGTGTTAGTACATGTAACAGCCCAGATCGATCTCCAGGGAATTATGCTAAGTGAAAAAATCAAATCCCAAAAGTTTATATACTCTATGATTCCGCTGATACAAAATTCTTCAAATGATAAAACTATAGAAATGGAGAACAGATTAGTGGTTTTCACGTTCTAAGGAGGGAGTTGGGGCAAGAAGGAAGTGAATGTGGTTATAAAAGGGACCAGGAGCTATCCTTGTGGTGATGGAAATGTTCTGTCTTGACTGTATCAATGTCAATACTGTGGTTATGATGTTGCACAGCAATTTTGTAAGATGAGAGAAATTGGGTAACAGGTGCATGGGATCCCTTCTATTTCTTACAACTGTATGTAAACCTAAAATTATATCAAAATTAGAACTATGATTTAAATTTTAAACTTACTGAATTTTATTAAAATAATAGGTTTGATTTTGAAAATCCAGTAAGGAGAGGCTTCAAAAAAATCAGAACCAGAAAATACTAAGCACTTCCTATGGCCAGGGACCATTGTTGATACATCAGGAATGGAAGAGACCAAGTCCCTGCTCTCATGGGCTTGTAGCATAGTATAGGAGAGAGTAGGACAAAGAAATAAACACATCATGTTGGCAAGTGCTATTACTGAAAATAAAATAATTTAAGGAGATTGTGATTGGTGAAAGGGTAAGAGGCTTATTTAGGGAAGGTGATCCAGGCAGGTCTCTCAGGAGAAGATGGCATCTGTGTAGAGATTTAAGACAATTTAATTTGGAGCATGTTGTGCTGGGATGCCAGTTGGGTATACATATCCCAGCAGAGATGTCCAGAGGTAGGGATAGAAACATAGATTTTGGAATCATTTTCATGGGAATGAATATGTAGTAGCCATGGGAATAAATGAGATCACTAACAGTGAGGACGTAGGACAGAAAGAACCAAGCACACCATCTTTATGAGCCAACGTGAACATTCGCCCCCTCCCAGTGAACCTGGCTTTGGACTGGGTTGTGCTAGACCTTCTCAGTTTTCTCTGTGACTCCTTTTCTTCCAGCCCTCCTGTCATTGGAGTGTATCAGGCTTCAGTCCTTGGAGCTCCGTTCTTCTGTATCGCCACCGCTCCCTTGGAGATCTCATCCATCCGGCACCCTTCTCCTGAGCTCCAGGCGCTTATATTCCATTACCTATCTTCACTCCATAGGGAGGGTAGCAACCTAATTTTCTGTAATTAAATTTGGCAACATGGATATGGATAGAGCAGAAATGCAGGATATTTCTAACCGATCCTAAAGTCCAGTATCTTGAGTCAGAGCATCATGGCTCAAAATTTTATCAAGAGGATTTCCTTTAGATTTCCTTCAAAGTCTTTCTGTTCCCATTGGCATAAGTATGGTTTGTATACTTTATTTTTAGTCCATCTTTACAACTGCTCTGAAGCAAAAAATATAATGCTGATTGAAAATGAGGCAACAGAAATGGGTGGGAAAACCTTATTACCTCCTTATCCAGTTTTGTTTTCAGTGGTTCTTTTAATAAAGATGGATTTTGCAGAGGCAGATGTAATCCCTGATATAATTCATATTCCAAGCTCCGGCCACGTTTTATTCTGAAATGTATGCACATTCTCCAGTCTGTAGTGAACCATTTCCAAGCAGTCAGAGATATCTCACACAATTAAAATCCTTCCCAATCACTTTAACATTTGGGCAGTTTCATGAATTCTATATATTTGGACTAAAAACCCAGATCACATCTTCATTTATATAACCACTGTATTTTGAACGGAGATCCAATGAGGGCATTTACTGCTTCCTCTAGAAATTATTGCATGGCTTGAGAAAAAGATCATGGATTTTTTTTTTCAAATTTGTATCTTCAGAGCCAGTAAAGTGTGTATTACTTATCTATCTCTGTGTAACAAATTACTCCAAAATTTGGTGGCTTAATGCAACAATATTTATTGTCTCATAGTTTCTGTGGATCAGAAATCTGGGCATGGCTTAGCTGGGGAAATCTGGGCATGGCTTAGCTGGGTCTTGTGAGTCAAAGTCTCTCAATAGCTGGAATGAAAATGTCAACCTGGAATGCAGTTAACACAAGGCTGGACGGGGGTACAATATTCTCCTGGGCTCATTCCCCACAGTTCACAGGATTCAGTTTCTCACCTCACGAGCCACTCTGTGGGGCAGCCAGCTCACAACATGGCTGCCTACTTCATCAGAGTAAGCAAGTGCGAAGACACCAGAGAGAGAGAGAGACAGAGAGGGACAGAGAAAGAGAGCAAGACAGAAGTCAGTCTTTCGTAATCCAATTTTTAAGTGACATTCCATTACTTTGCACTGTTCTTTTTATCAGAAGCAGGTCACTTAGCCCAGCCCACACTCATGTGAAAGGGAATATATAAGTGCATAATAGAGGTAGAGATGGTTGGGAGACATTTTAAAAGCAGACTACCATAGGATGCTGGATATTTGCTGAATGAATGAATAACTGGATAAATGAGGTTATATAGTCTGATGACAATTATTATGAAGGAACAAATGATATGACATTCTTGACAAAGTCAATCCATCTGGTTGACATTTCTAGATCAAAGCACCTTTCAGTGAAGCACCCACTAAACCATGCCCAGATTTCTGACCCACAGAAACTATGAGACAATAAATATTGTTCACTGTTCATTGGAAGGCTCTAATTCTTAGAAAGTTAGATGTTCTTACAGCTTTGTTAAATCAGTAGGGCATGGAGAGGACACTTCCTTAAAATGTTTATCTGTGTCTAGTTGGGTTCTGCCAATCTGACTGTGGAAGGTAAACATTTTCAGTGAGCTGTCATTGACTCACTCAGAAAAATTCAGGCTTATAAAAATCTTGGACTTATGAAAGAAAATCTTTCCTTGATTAAACAGAAAAAGATTGTTATCAACCCCCCCAAAATCCACATTTGGAATTAATAAATTTGTCCAACAGAGATACAGTAAAGATTTCAGACTAATAAATGAGTGAATACCAATATCAAATAACTTCTGTAGTTATATCTCAGTGAATCTGGTGTGGAGGCTAAATGCAGAAACCAGGCCTAGACCAGCCTCAGAGTAAGAGCCACTGGAAACATGAAATATTCCTATCAAAAGCCTGTAGCACAACTCTGAATGTTCCTGCATCCGCCACCGCCCCCCCCCGCTCCCCCCCACCCCCGCCCAGGATTTGTGACTGTTGATTGCACCAGATTTCCAGAACAAAGCCCTGCTACAGCCAGGCTGCTTCCCCCCATCCTGGCCCCCCACTGGATGTCACTTGAGGGTTGAAGAATCATGGCCCTGCTCAAAGTCCCCCCAAACTTTTCTCCCATTGGTCTGCAATAGTCTCTGAGACTCCTACCACCACTCATTGAAGTTGAAGCAGAATCTAAGTAGGACATAGCCCCTTTAAGGTACCTCACCTGGGAAGAGACACACACCAACTCATAAGTAAAGATAAATAAATTATATCCCAAGCAGAAACCTGGTAAGTAAAACTCCTGAAAGTAAAGTCTAGGGCAAAGCTGTTGGGAAGAAGCCTGGAACATTCTGGGAGCTCTGGACGAGTCCCTTGGGGCAGCTTGCGCATGGGAGAGAGGAGCCTCCGCTGAATCTCTCCCAGCCTCTTGGCTGCACCACTATTATGCACCAACTGCATGAAGCACATAATTTCTGATCTGTATCACAATCCGATTCTCGAGATCATTTCAAAGCTTAGGGAGACTAAGCGACAGGAGGAGGGTGAGCAAAGATCTGAGGGCAGCATTGTCTAGCTTTATTGCCGTAACATGACTACTGTTTGGTGTACGTACTGGATTGAACAGTGTCCTCCCCCAAATTCATATCCACCCCGAACCTCAAAATGTGACCTTATTTGGAAATGGGGTCTTTGTAGATGTCACGAGTTACACTAAAATGAGGTCATACTGGATCAGGGTGGGCCCTAAGTCCAGTGACTGGTGTCTTTTTAAGAGAAAGAAGAGGAGATTCAGACACACAGACACATGCGTACAGGGAAAAAGGCCATAGGATGATGGAGGCAGGAATCGAGCAATGCAGCACCAACTGGGCAACCCCAAGGATTGCTGGCAGCCACCGGATGCTGGGAAGAGACAAAGAAGGATTATTCCCTAGAGACTTTAGAACACGGCCCTACCAACACCTTATTTAGGACTTCCAGTTTTCAGAACCATAAGAGAATAAATTTCTGTGATTCACACTCTCTTGGTGGTACTTTGTTATGGTGGCCCTTGGAAACCAATATAAATTTCCCCAAACAGACACAAGCCCATGTGTTTCATACAATTGTTGCCAGGATTTTTAATCACACTATTTTCAGCCTAAGACCCCAAATAAACATTTCCCAACCAGAACTCCCCACAACAATCCTTTTCTTTCCTGTTTCTCCTTACGCTCTTCCTTCAGGTCTGGGGTCCTTTATATCAGGGGTCACAATTTTTTTTTTATAGATTTTATTTATTTATTCAAGAGAGTGAGAGAGAACAGGAGCAGGGGGAGAGGGGAGCAGGGCTCCATCCCAGGACCTTGAGATCATGATCTGAGCCAAAGGCAGCTGTTTAACTGAATGAGCCACCCAGGCGCCACCAGGGTTCACATTTTTACCCACTTCAAGGATTCCTGGGCCAGTGAGAGATTCTGTCCCAGACCACATGCCTCCCTTCCTCCACCCACTTTCCAGCATCCCACATCTCTTCTCACCTGGTCAGGTGAGTCCTACCTAAGATGCCCTGTGCTGGGTACCACACATGCCAACTGCCCAGGTATTCCCGGCCTGTGAGAGCCATGTTTCCAATTCATAGTGGCATGAATACAGGTTGTGAGATTTTATTCAGAGGGAACCACATTCTTTTGTCTTATCCATGGGATATTTCCTAAGTCACATTCATATTACCAAGTTTGTGGACGTCACCACAGAGAGCCAGATTTTCTTTAAAAATTCCACTGGGCTGCCTTCTTCCACAGAGCTCCAAAAAAATGGCAGTCTAGCTATTGTTCTTGGTAGATCATGTTCCAGCAAGTTCTGCAACCACTTAACTTTATGAATTTGGGTTCTGTGGTTTGGATTCCGTCCCTGCTCCCCTACTGCCCTCCTCCCAATTTAAACCCTTCTAATCTAGGATTTCAGACAAAGTTGGGGGTTGGGGGTCTGGGGGAAGCAAAACGCTGTATTATATTCTTTGTCTCTTGCTGCCCCCTGCTGGGCAAATCATTTTTTTCTTGTTCTTTTTGTTTGTTTTTAACTTAAGGAAATGAACTGAACAGGTTCCTAGGGATGATGTGTGAGGGAGAACCAAAGTGTCTTAGAAGGAGGGAGAGGGCCAGACAACTTCCATTATTTGAGATTCTTAGTTTACTTTAAAAATATGAAGAAATGATAACAGTGATATTTAAAACATGTTTATATTTAACTGCTTGGTATTTTAAAACACACACAAATAACGATATACTATAATTGTGTTTCCATGAAAGGATTAGATTTGTAAAAGTATCAATTCAAAGTATGGTGGTAGTTGGCCTAGTGATGGGACATAGTATAGTTTTCACTTAATGTGTTAGTACATCTTGGTCTGTGACCGCATCTGACACTGCCTTTGGGATGATCGGCAAGGCCCTTTTCCACCATGAGGTGAGACCAAAAGGCATTCCCACCTTCCCAGTGATAGTGCTGAGGGAGACTGGATCTCTGGGAGCCTCCAGCGAAGAGTGAGTGAGAGGAGGCCCGGGAAGGGGGAGGTGGCGAGTGCAGAATTGTCCCCCATACCAGTCTTCCCAATACCCCACAAGCAAGGTGAAATATTGGGTGCCCTTTCCCTCGGATGCCATGTTTTTAGAAAAATTCTCTTGGGGGTACGAAGGCCTCTGAAGTGCTTCTCTGGGATCTTTAGAGCTTCTCTGGGATGGCTGGTTACAGCCAGGCACTGCCCCAGGGCTGAAGGCCATCAGAAGAGCCCCGAGCCAGGCCCCGATCCCAGAACTTGACTGCGAGAGTGGAGGGAAGGCCACTGACAATTCCACTGTTGGCTGCCCGACAGGAGAAAGCTGGGGTCTCCCTCTGCTTCCAACTCCTGAGGGAACAAGAATTTCTCTTCTGGTTTCAGACCTCGGACCTCACCCGGGAGCCACGGCCTCTTGGGAAAACACAGTTTCCTCCCAGCAGGGGCTTGGTCACTTTGCTGGCTGTGTGTACTAGGAAGCAGGCTGCTTCTGGGGCTCTTCCACTCAGCTTCCCTCCCCCACCGCGATCGCACTCGAGGTCCTGAAAGAGAATTTAGTTGACGACATCATTTGTTTCCTTTTCCACCTTGAGTCTTTTGCAATAAGCTTTATTTTTAAATTAGTTGATCCCAGATGCTGGGACACTGAATCAGAAGCAGATTTAAGCTGATTTGAAGGAACTAATGGAAATGACCATGCCTATTTCCCTTCCTACCTGAGTTTGTGGACTAGAATTCAAACCCACCTATCCATTTGCCCAGACATCTCTTGTATTCTACCAGGCATCATCAGTGCCTCCAGCACAGACCCTTCCTCCAGACCTCCTTCTATCCCCTAACTTCCCCAGTTGTGAGCAACTGACAGTAAGCGTTTAACATGTCTATTGCAATGTCCTATTGCTGCAACATCTGTGTACAGTGGACTTGTCTCTTGGAATGGAGTGGCAGCCAGCTCAGGTATTGTCATATTTGGGTGATGGGTCCCAGGTGGCATGAGGGTGTACTAATCATGCCCATCAGAATCACACATCGGTCTGGGATGAATGGGGGAACAATCTAATCTTTCAGTATAGATAGTTTGAGTTGAAGCGTGCCTCTCACTGAAGGGACGTTACCAAGGCCTCTGTATATATGGAGACTTGCTCTTTTTCCTTCCCCCATCAGAATGTGAGTTCCAGGAAAACATGGCTCCTGCTGTCTTGCTTAGCACAGAACCCAGTGCTCAAATGGTGGTCTAGTAAGCACTCAATAAATATTTGTTGGTGGGCTCCTCGCCTCTGGTCAGCAACTACCTAAACCCAATACATCTTCCATGCTGCTATCAGAACAATCTTTGTAAAACTCAAATCTGGTCATGATCCTTCCCTATTTATGACCCGTCGATGACCCCTCAGTTACCAGGAGCAACTCAAAAGCCCTTAAGGAAGCCAACAGTGCATTGCAGCCATGCTGAACTCACATCTTGCTGAAGGGCCATGCTTTCTGGCCTCCAGGCCTTCACTGGCCTGTTCCTGCAGCCTGGGATTCTCTTCACCCTCCTTGGCCAGTGATGACGCTGTCAGATCTCAGCTCAGCTGTAATTCCCACTCAGAAGCTTCCAGGGTGACACCAATCACATCCTACTGCAATTACTATTCTGTATGCCCACTGGGAGCTGGTCTGTGCCTACCTCATCCACCGTTACATCCCCTCCAGACTAAGGCAGTACTGATCACGTAATTGGTAGACAGTAGATGCAATGGTATCTTTATAGCAGGGGTAACAAGACTCCAGAGGTTTCTGTCATGGGAACGAGGGTAGTCCCCTCTTACTCTTTGGCTGGTCAAGGGTGGCCAACAGGTTCAAATTTAGACACTCGCCAGTTGGAAGCCTTCATTTATGTAATGTCCCTGTGCTTCAGTTTCCACCGGTACCAGGGCTCATGATGGGACGTTTGGATAAAATGAGGTAGGGTCTTCATCTCAGGACCTGACAATTGGTGCTTAATTTACATTAATTAAGTGCTTAATTAATGTTGGTTGTAATTTTATCATTACTTCTGGGACCCCTGGCATTCTGCTTTCTTCGTTTCTAAGTAGCTATGATCTCCTCTAAGGGCTTCCACTGTATAAGAGGTGGCATAAACATCTCTCTTCTTTTTTTCTTTCTTTTTTTTTTTTAATTTGTTTTATTTATTTATTTGAGAGAGCACGAGCAGAGGGGAGGGGCAAAGGGAGAAGCAGGTTCCTTGCTGAGCAGGGAGCCCAATGCAGGGCTCAATCCAGGACTCTGAGATCATGACCTGAGCTGAAGGCAGAGGCTTAACCGACTGAGCCACCCAGGCGCCCCTCTTCTTTTTCTGCTAGTCCCTTAACAGGCCCTTCAGGGAAGGGTGTTGGCTGCTAATCACAATGTTATCTTAAAAATAACAAATAGGAGCCTATTATGTACAGACATCTTATAGCATTCTTAATTACCCACTTTCTTATATGACTTCCTAAAATCCAGATGCTCCCTTTTATTTTGAAGTTTGGGGAGGGGGCATTGTGGTTAAAGTTCATCCAACCTCCCCTTTCAGGCTTTTTTGAGGGTTCCTTTTTCAGGACTGGACAGAAAAAAATAAGTTGGATGAGAAAATCTTTCTCTGTGCTTGCAAGTCTCCGGTGGGTGGTTGTATTTGGAAGACCTCCAGGTGCCCACTGCCATGATGATCATAGCAATAATAAAATTAACAACCATAAAACCATTTATTGACAGGACTTGTTACTACAGGATTAAAATTATGATTCTTATCTCATTGCCGGTAAGTGGCAGAAGCTGACTTTGAAAGCACATCCAACCTTCTGTTACCCAGAAAACGTCACAGGATAACCTTTCCTAACCCAGGACTGTAGGGGTTTGTGCTAAGCAATGCAGTATCTCATTTAGGTCTTTCCTGATCTACCACCAATTTCTTCCTGTCCCTTAGATCTAGGAGTGCTGCTAGGCACAGGCCACATTCACCTCATGGAATTGTGTGTGTGTCCACAAGAGTCTGTGCATGTGTGTGGATGTGTATATTTGTGTGCATACATGCATGTAGGTGTGTATTTGCTATGGTTCAACTCTCAGGTTGTGTTCTGTATGCTAAGCACTTCCCTTATTTTCTTTTTAGTTTAACTTTTCAAAATTAACTTAGTCTGGTTAAATAAACATAATGAAATAGATACTTTAGGCTTTAAAAAAAAAATTTAGGATTCACCCTAAACTCGAGGGAGAGGAATAGGGTGGGTTTGGAATCTGTACTTTGGGACACAGAAAATTCTCTTTATGCAGACATTGGAGTCATGACCTATTCATTGCAAGAGTAAAAATTTGCTTAAGCCCTGAACTGAAAGAGTCAGCTTTAAAAATGCCTACATGACAGCCTGTGAGTGATTTAGTCCAGTGATTCTCAAACTCGAGTGTGTCAAAAAGACACCTGGAGGGCTGTTGTGTGCGGGATGGCAAACACTCCCTAGAGTTTCTGATTCAGTCTGGGGGCAGCTCAAGAATCTGCCATTTCCCCCAAGCTCCCAGGTGACGCTGGTCTGGGGAGGCACTTTTAGACCCACTGACGAGACCACTGGCTTGGACACGCTGCCACATAAAAATGATTGATGCCCGTGCCCCCCCCCCATCGCTGGCCCTGGGGACTCATTGAATTTGATTGAGATTAAATCAGAGATTTTAAGAGATCCCCAGATGATTATAATGTGTGGCAAAATTTGAAAACCACAGACATGGGAACAACTCATGTGAAGAACACTGAGGGCATTAGAATCCCAGAGTGCGGGAAGTGGTGACCAGCTCCTTCAGATGACCACTGTCCTGGATGGTGATACAAGGGTGGGCAAAGGGCTCACTTGTGCTCAGAGTCTCAAAGGGCATGACTTGTTAGCAGTGACTTTGCCCAGCAGCATTCAGCACTTGTACCTCTCAGGGTTCTTAGAACGTAAAGAAGCTTGTTGCTAACTACGCAGAGAGAGTTTAGTAAAAAGATATGGGGTGATTTGAGGCTAAGTTTCCCGGAGCAGGGCACAAAACCACATCTAAGATGGTCTGATCGGGGAACCTCAGTGGCTGTCCCACCAGACGTGGGGAGAACCACTGGGGGCCACTGCCCCACCAGGAACTTGACATTGTAAACCTCTGGCACCTCTGGAAGCCAGACACTGCCATGCATCCCTTACCAACAGACCAGGTCCCCTGAAGTACAAGTCTTTCCTGAGTGAGCTTGATGAGAGGAGCCCCCATCACAAGCCCTGCCCTGGCAGTTACGGAAACCTAGGCAGGCAGGTTCCTTCTGAACCTGGCCATATAAGTCAGGGAATTCCTCCAAATAGCGAAAGAACGAAGTTGTCCCGCTCCAGGGGAGGTGACAAGGTGTGGTTATGACAGCTCAGACCCGGGGCTCCTGCGTTTTTCTTTTCTGAGCTGCCACGACCTTGCCCAGGAGTGTCCTCTACCCCACAGGCAGCCGGGAAACTGGTTGTCCCCATTCTCTCCATCCTCAGTTCCCATCCCGGAGGGATTTTATTATCAATCGCTGCTTTTATATATATATATATATAGTTTATTTATTTGACAGAGAGAGATACAGCAAGAGAGGGGACACAAACAGGGGGAGTGGGAGAGGGAGAAGCAGGCTTCCCGCTGAGCAAGGAGCCTGATGCGGGGCTCTATCCCAGGACCCTGGGATCATGACCTGAGCCGAAGGCAGACGCTTAACCACTGAGTCACCCAGGCGCCCCACACTTGCTGCTCTTTTTGAAGAACACACATGTAGTGACAGCATGAAGGAAAAGAACCTACCGTACCTGTCTTGTATGAAATGACTCCTCTGTGGCTGGATAAAAGGAGACGAATGGACTAAACATTCTGGAATGTTGCCCATGCAGGGAAAGCCAAGGGCAGAGTCATTAGGAGGGCTGCTGCCTGGGACAGTTCCGAACTCCTGATACAAACCAGAAAAGGGGTTTTGACAACCCAAATGGAGTTGGAACCTGTCTAACCATTTGAGTCGGGGCCACGCGGTGGCCTGGCCGTCCTTGAAAATGACAGCCCACGGGCAGTGTTCAGCGTGCAAATTTCATTTGTTCTCCAGAAGCCACCTACGTGAGCTCCTTGAACACAGGGTCATTCGTCCTTTGTCATCCTCAAGCCTGGTGAGAGTAACAACACTCATGAATAGGGCTCTGCCCCGTCCTCTGTCCTGCTCACTCTCTCCAGTACCCGAGCAGGTACTGCCATGAACCCTGCTTGCCTATAAAGAAGCCCAAGGTGGAAAAGATAAGAAAGTTGCCCAAGTTCAGGAACAAAGTGATTCAAACCCTAGCTGACTCCAGAGCCATCACTGTTTATTTCGTAATAAGAAATAATTTAGCATGTTTTATTCTGATTATACTAATTATGTATTTGTAAATATTGTGAAAATTCAAACAACACAAGAAAATGTAAAGGAAAAGATTAAATTCATCTGAAATCTCATCACCCTGAGATTACAAACACCATATTTCGGTAAGTGCTCTTTCATGCATTAGTTTATGTGCGCACACGCGCGCGCACACGCACACACACACACACACACACACACACACACACACAAAAGCAGGCACACACAATGTTGGACAAATGGAATCCTCACACAAATGTTGGTTCATGAAGCTCTTGCTTATTTGCTGATCAGTACAGCTCAACCAAATCCTGTTTCCTTATTGAAGATATGATTGTGGGTGAAGAAGAAAGTTTGCCCGAGGTAGACAGAGCCCTTTGTCGTGGGCCTGCCTCTTTGCTGTGTATGGACTGTGTGTGGCAGAGGGGGAAGGGGTGTGGCATGATCGGGAGCATAGATGCTAGAGTCCGACTGCAAGGGCTCCGTCACTGACTAGCTGTGCAACCCCAGGGAAGTAACTTAACCTCTCTGCATTTCAGTTCCACACCTAGGAAGTGGGAATAAGATACCTACCTGCTAGGGTAGTAGTGAGAACTAGATTTTAAAAATAACTGAATGAAACACTTTGTGAGTGCCTGCTTTGTACCAGGTACTCAACAGGGACACGAGAAATGCAAAATGTCATCAAACGAGATCTGCCGTCAAAGAGCTTACTGTCTGGACTGAAATCACACTCGCGCGCGTGCCCACATGCACACCCTTCTTAAGAGGATGAATTTCTGACAGCAAGAGTCGTCTGGTCTAATTGTTTTTAAATTTAAGCTGCAAGGTATGGATGGATGAAAATTAAAACTCAGACACAACCAAATTAAGCACACTTGTTTTATTCTGTTTGGTGTATAAGGACAGCAGAAGAGAAAGAATTTTTAAAATTGAGTCCAAATGTCGACCACCCAATTAGATGGAGTGTAAGCTTCCCTCCGGAGTTATAAGTTGCACATGTCCCACTGGGGACAGATACAGCCCTTATGAAAGTGTCCTGGGACAGGAAGAGCCACCACAATGAGGCAGAGATCGTTCCATTTTGCATGTGTGCCTTTGGAATACCAGTTGAGCACTCCCTTGTGACAAAGATAAAAACAAACAAACAAACAAACAAACACGCTTGACGGAATAGAGAATGTTTCATTCTTGGCCAAACCCAATCTGTCTTCTGGCATGTTTACCTCAGCAGACAAGAAAGAGGTTAGCCAAGGTGTCTACACAGGTTCCTCATGGTTAATAAAACATGCTGAGGGTCCTCCCAGTTCTCAAGTGTAATTTACTTAAACAGGCAAACTCCTTTAAGTAAGTAAACCAAGAGTAATTTAAGTAAACCAAGAGCATTTTAATGGTTTTCTCCCTCCTTCTAATCCCACAGTGTCATTATTTGCCTTATAGTAATTACTTCTCACAGCAGATTCAGTGACAATTTTTCTCTTGGTGGTGGACACATCAGTGAATTTTTTGGCTAGCTTCACGAGTTTGTTAATCAACCATGCTGGGGGAAAACAGAAACAGTGGACTACACACTAGAGGGGTTTTCTTCTAGATTTTATTACTTACAGACACAAAGCTTTATGTCGATTTGAAAAAAATGTTTCTCCACTTTATTAAACTTGGGACTCCTTCAAGAAAATGTCACCAAACAGAATAAAATCTGTCATTGGCATGATTGCCTCTGTTATTGTATGGGAAAAGATCAAAATAGCAATGTCAGCTATAAAAAGAGCAAAATTCATTCCATTTACTTTTTTATTGTTTGCTAAGTGAGTTCAGTTGTAACCAAAAGAGATGCCGGAGGAGAGGTATGCGGTTTCCCTCATTTTTTTCAATACTTGGCATTTGGGGTTCATCCGGGCTTTACTCAGATCTTGAGGAAGGTGCTCAAAGCAACTGGGCAGGGCTGCCCATTTTGCCATGTTCCATTTGGCTGTGACCTCAGTCTTATAAAATATATATATATATTTATAAAATATATAAAATATATATTTCTCTGGAACATAGGATTCTCCTTTACATTAAATACACGAGAATGGATAAAGAAGATTTGGTATATAGATCCAATGGAGTATTACTCAGCCATCAGAAAGGACGAATATTTACCATTTGCATCGATGTGGATTATACTGAGTGAAATAAGTGAGTCAGAGAAAGACAATTATCATATGGTTTCACTCATATGTGGAATATAGGCAACAGCGCAGAGGATCATAGGGGAAAGGAGGGAAAACTGAATGGGAAGAAATCAGAGAGGGAGACAAACCACGAGAGACTCTTGACTCTGGGAAACAAACTGAAGGTTGCTGGAGGGGAGGGGTAGGGGAATGGGGTAACTGGATGATGGGCATTAGGGAGTGCACGTGATGTGATGAGCACTGGGAGTTATACACAACTGATAAATTGTTGAACACTGCATCTGAGACTAAAGATGTACTCTATGTTGGCTAATTGAATTTAAACTAAAAAAAGAAAAAGAAAAAGAAATACACAAGAAAGAGGTCCAATTAAAGGAAGACATTTTACGAAGCTAATTGTCTTTGAAAATGCTACATTTCAGAGGGGTTGTATTCGCCAAGTAAATCAAACAAAACAGCAGTCTTTGGTAGAGATTTTCGATCTCTACCATTAAAGGTCATTTTTTGATATATGAAACATTTAATGAGAATCTCTTTTCACAAACTCCAGCATGAAGAAATATAACTTTGTACATTTTCCATAACTCAAATTCATTTCTGACTCTGAGCTTTATTTCTGCTATACTCCCGGCTGGGAGAGGGGCTTAAGCAGAGCCAAGATTGTGTGTGTGTATAGCGGGTTACTGATGAAAGGTTTGAAATTACAACTCTACTCGCTTAATTTTGGAGAAAATTTAAAAATCAATATCTTGATTTTGCTGAAATTGCTTTAAAATATCTTTTTTCATTCCTGTCAATATGCTTTTGTGAGATTCATTTTTCTACTATGAAAGCAAAATATACAGATTATTAAGGTATCTATTATCCTCTGTGAGAATCGTTTGATGGCAAAGTGGCGGTTTAGGTGACATAAATCACTCAGCAAGAAGTAAGCTCATTTAGTCACATTAAAACTTTAAAAACTAATGTACATGGGGTTTGTTCTAAGTGCATACAGATGTTTAAAATGGGTTATTCACTCACTAATTCTTTTATTATGATTGCAGGAAACAGAAATTTACAAGTGTAATTGCAATTCTGTTTTAATCACTTATACTCTTAATGAGCAACATTTATCGTTTTAGTGATTTTTTCTTTCTCTCTCTGACTACATTCATTGAACTTTAATTTTATGTCTGTTGAGTCTAATAATAGTAAAAAAAAATTGGTCATATATTTTGTATTTTTTCATTTAATTTTTCTAGTAGTTAATTTTATTTGTATTTATAAAAGTATTGATTTGTGATGATAAAAAGTAAAAAACTAAAAATCTAGTCCTTCATTACAAATAGTTTGAGAACTTACAAAGAACTCAAATTACCTTATGCCCTAAGTTTTATATGGCCATTCTCTCCTTCCCTGAAAGAGCTGCTGCTTGGAAAGTAGTCTCCCAAAAATCCCTGGGGCAGCTTAGGCTGGTCATTCTTAGCTCAGAGACAGAAGGGAAGCAGGTGTGGTATCCTAGGTACTTAGCAGTTATTTCTGATAATAATTAATTACTAGCATCTGACTTCTATAAAGGTTTGTCTAATCTCAAAGACCTTGCTCTTTCCAAGGCACCATACCATCTCATCTCTAATAATAAATTAGAATTTATTTATTCAAGAAATATTTATTGAGCCAGTATTATATGCCTGGCTTGTTGAGCATTGAGAAGCCAGTAGTAATTAAAACAGACGAAAATCCCTGCCTTTAGGGGATTTAACATTCTAGTGGAAGGTGTGGGATTTGGTGATGACTATGTCATTACACAGGAAATTGGTTTTTCTGGGATGCTTATGTTTCAATTTCATGTTTTCCTGTTAAAAACAGGAAACTTGTTAAAAACAAGTGCCTAAGAGAGGTTTTGCCCCAGTCCATAGATAGAGTTAATAGGATTCACTTTCTCAATGTTAAAGATTTTACCCAAATTCTTCTTAAAGCTTCAGTACTAGCCTCTAAGAAAAGATGGAAACTGATCAAACGCCAACATATTTTGTTATTTTAAGATGAATATATTCATGTTTTAGGTTGCTTCGTAAAGATCACATGACCTTCAGGTGTTTCAGCCCCAAGGGCAAGTTTGAGAACTCCTAATAATATTCTCAAGCAATATACCACAGACAAAAAGGAAGTTGCCATCCTTCCCGCAGGTCAAACTTAAAGATGAGTAAGCTTATTTCTAAAAGGGCTGACAGGCCAATACCTTGCAAATTTATAGAAATACTTAGTTTTCCAGAATCATGAAGTACTGATATCGGATAAACAGCCTATCAAAACCAGTCCTAAAAAGCCTGGGAAAATCAAGAGAACATGAAGAACAAAACACAATGGGTAATCAACAGAGTTTACAATGTTGGCCTAACTGGAAATCAGAGAAATGCAAATTAAGATAACAGCAAAATACGATTTTTCACCTATCCAATGCCAAAGCTTTAAAACAACAAAGAATGGTATTCAGTGCTGGAGAGAATGATGAGGTGGTCACTCTTTTGTGCTTCTTTCAGGAGTACTTTTCACAAAAGCATTGTCCATTAATAGTTTTAAATAAATGCATAATCTTTGCTCCAATAAATACATTTCTGGAAATCTGTTTAGAATCAGAAATGTAGAGAAAGAGTCACAAAGAAAAATACTCAGTGCAGTACAATTGACATCAGTAAAAAAAGTGTAAGCAATCTAAATTTTTCATAAAAATGAAGTTGATAAGTATGTTGTGATCCACGTGATTTCATTAGATAGCCGTGAACTGTTCGTAAAGTGAAGGCAAAAGTAAAACCATAGTATCATGTCAAGCAGAGGAAAATATGTATTTATTAAAAGAATACAAAAGAGTGCATTGCACCATTACTATAGTTAAACAACACTGTATCGTATATATGAAAGTTGTTAAGAAAGTAAATCCTAAATGTTCTCACCACTTAAAAAAGTAATTATGAGTTGATAGATGTGTTCATTAACTTTGTTGTGATGATCATTGTGTGTGTATCAAGTCATCTGTGTAGAATACTTAAACCTGCACAGTGTTATCTGTCAGTTGTATCTCAATAAAGCTGGAAACAAAACAAAACAAAACAATACAAAAAGGAACCCTGCTGAAATTTTAACCATCATATTTTCTGGGTGGTGGCATTATGTCCAGTTTCTTGCTTTGTTTTATTTTTTTCTATTTTTCTATATTAGCCATTTTTTACATAATTATAATATATTACTTTGATCATTAAAACTTTTGGGGGAAAGTCCAAGTATAAACCCTTTTACAATTGTCAGTTCATTAAGATTTCCATAGTTGGGACTTACTTTTACATGATTTAAGAAATTTTCGGTTCATAGCCAAAGAAAGAGCCTATAAGAGCCAGCACGCACATACACACACGGAAAAATCTGGGAGTGCAAATAACTCCACCCACCAGTCACTCACTCCATGAGCAAAGGCCTCAGAGAGCAGAGATGGAAACACTGAGCTTGAACAGTAAGGCTCATTGCTTGTGTATCTCACTGTGTGTTTAAAGAGATACGTTTCAATTATCCATTATTGTGAACATGGTACATTTATGCAAACACATAAACACACTGCACACAAAGTCTTATGTACCAAGAGGTCTTAACCTCAACACTACGACATTTTGGACCAGGTAATTCTCTGCTGGGGGGCTCTCCTGTGTATTGTAAGATGTTTAGCAGTATCTATGGGTTCTACCTACTAGATGCCAGTAACAGCACCAACCCTAGGCATGATAATAAAGTAATGTTTGCAGATATTGCCCAATGTCCTGTGGGGCAGGAGGGCTCCTTCCCAACTGGGAACCACTGATGTGCATTGCACCCTGCACCATGCAGAGATGCATCTGCAAACATGGGTATGACTGTGCCCCCAAAGTATGTACAACCAGGGCATCCATTTTATTGGTCATGGCTGTGCCATAGCTGTTGTTAAAATTTTGAGTGTCACATTTCCACACTGCACTGTAAGGGCTATTTAAGGAGGATCCAGGGAGAACGCAGCTCTATGCAATTTCCTTTGGCACTGATTTAAAAACCTAGCCCCAGGGTGCCTGGGTGGCTCAGTCGTTAAGCATCTGCCTTTGGCTCAGGTCATGATCCCAGGGTCCTGGGATCAAGCCCTGCATCGGGGTCCTTGCTCAGCGGGAAGCCTGCTTCTCCCTCTCCCACTCCCCCTGCTTGTGTTCCCTCTCTCGCTGTGTCTGTCAAATAAATAAATAAAATCTAAAAAAAAAAAAAAAACCTAGCCCCGTGCAGACTACATTGTATGTAATCTTTCATGCAATCTTTACATTTTATGTAATATTTAAACATAAGCATATAAATTCTACATTGCTAATGGATAAACATTAAGGGTTAAGCTCTGGATGATGGGGGAAAAGTTGACATTACATTTTTTAAAATGAGCTTTAGAGTCAAACAAAATCCTCCAAAGGCAATTGACTGTACTCTGGCTCATGGAGTGAGCTGACATATGCCCTGGAAAATAGGCTGCCTCACTCTGCAGCCAGGGGTAAGTCAGCTCACCTGAAGCAGGCTAGAACCTTCCCCCAGTTTTCTATAGAATTTCAAAGGTAAAGGACACTATTGCTTGGACAAAGATTTATTACTGAAGGATGATTTGGCAATCGGGGGGAAAAAATCACCCTACGAATCAATAAAAAATAGGTTGTATAGTTCTGGAAGTTGTGTTTGTTTGTTTACTGGAACACAGACTCGCATCTGGCTCTTTCATTAGTCACAGCACCAGCATGACTAATAAAAGCTACACATGAACTCACAGTGACTTCCTGGAAACGGGTTTGAATCTGCAAACATTTTAGCACAAAGTGACCCCGGAATAAACAACAAGGTTTTTCCTACTTTAAACAATGGTATCCTCCTATTGAAGTGGGGATATTCAAACCACTTTGGCACAGGGGCACCTGGGTGGCTCAGTCAGTTGGGTGTCCAATTCTTGATCTCAGCTCAGGTCTTGATCTTGGGGTCGTGAGTTCAAGCCCCGTGTTGGGCTCCACACTGGGCATGGAGCCTCATACCCACTTAAAAAAAAAACCACCTTGCCATAAACACCACTAACACACAAGCACACACACGCGGTCCCAGGGCCCTGCTGACCCAGGTGGACTGGGTTCCCCAGTGAAGGCAGGCTGCAGCAGAATCATGAGCCCACCCACTCTATCACAGCGGCCCACTGAAGAGCAGACTCCGTGTGTCCGCTCACTCCCATAACCACACAGCTGGTGCCAAGACACGAGGTGACCCAGAAAGTGAGGAAGACAGGCTTTAAGAAAGACATATCTGCTTTGATGACATTTATGTAACCTTTAAACATATAGCTGGTGAACTATACAGTAAATGGATACACAGGTATTTATGTAAAACTATAAAATACAATTGGAAGAATATACAACAAACTCACAGTAATGGTAGGAATGGAATTTAGAATGCCTGATAAGGGGACTTAACTACTGTTTTTTTTTTCATTAAAAAATAAAGACAAATTGAAAAAAAATGTTATTAGTTCTAGGTGGTAGGAAAAATGATACAATATATATATATTTTTAAATGGGCTTAGCAGTCAAATAGATCCAGGTTTTTGTCTCTGCCACTTACTAGCTGAGAGGCCTTGAGCTGGTGTCTTGAATATACCAAGTCTCAGTTTCATCAAATATAAAATGAAGATAATTATAGTACCTACTTCATCAGATTGTTGTGAGGATTAAATGAAAGAACTCAGTCAGGCATACAATATGTGCTCAGTTCAAAGTAGCTACTATTAAGATGACGAGTTCCAAGGTTAAAGCACTGCATTCTACGTTTCAAAATCAGAAAATCTGTTGCCTTGATTTGTGCACAGATAACTAACTGAGAACTTAGCCCAGAACACACACAGCAGAAGCTCTGGCAGGTCCCAGGTTAGCTGTGGACCCAGGTGCACTGAGTTGCTGTGGCAAGGTAGAAGAAGGAGCATCCCACAGAGCTGCACAGTGTGAGTTACAGAATGCATTTTTATCGGAGGGAGATTGTAAGTTAAGTTTAGTAAGAAAAGACATGTGGTCCCCTGGTTGCCCTTCATTCTACAGCAAGGTGTCAGGTCTGCCTGCTGAACACATAGGGTTACATTCCAGGTGAGGTGTCCTGCCCTCAATTTGCTCTCCATTGTTTGAGCTGAACTTGATAATGAGCCCTATTAGTTTGAGTAGGAGTAGATAATGCCAGTCTGAATTGGATACCAGATGTTTAGGAGAAGCTGCAGAACGCAAGATGTTCAGTGCCTGGATTCCTTGGGAGCCATGTGGTGGGTGGTGCATAGCATGCCTCCTTCCTGGGGAGAGGAAGCTCCCAGTCCTATGGAAAGTTTAGTTTGGGCACAACTTGGGTGAAAACCAGCACTGTTCCAGATAGTCCATTGGCAAGGAGTCCCGAAGGAGCCTTGTTGTCATTTCCTGCTTGATTAGAGTGTATAGAAAATGACACAGTTACATACACTGAGTATGCTTCCTAGAACATGCTTCCTAGAACAGTAAGCTTCCTAGAACATCTCTGAAGGCCAGAAGACCAATGTAGATCAGGTCTCTGGCCATGTCTTCCATAAAAATGCTAGGAAAGGTAGAGGCTTTGGTGGGCTTGATGAGGACCTACTAGATATGGAGCACTTGAGTTGGGTCTCAAGGGCCAGGGGAATTTGGAGAGTGGAAGAGAGAAGAAGCTGGAAGAACTGAATGAATAAAAGCATGGCGGGGGACAAGGGAAGTGATTTGTAGAACAGTAAGTGGATAAATAGTGCTCAAATTGAGAGTTTAGTTGGAGGTAGTTGGGAAAAGGAGGTTTAGTTCAGGCTGTGGTGAGAACCAGTTACTCAGGCTTTTAGACCTGACCCCAAATGCAGCTAAGGATTGGCAGCACCTGGATGATAACTCAGGTCTCTTGGTTGCTCTCCATCTCTGCTCCACTCTCCTGTACTGCTTCTCAATGTCCCTGCCTTCAGGAAGTATGTTGTTTTGCTGGGAAATGGGGTGATCTGGGCTCCCATTCAGGAAGCGGTTGTGGGTCTTGGCCAAATCACCTTTCTGGGTTTCAGATCCTCAAATCCAAAGTGAGATGGTTGGAGCAAATATTTTCCAGCACTTCAAGATGGAAGTAAACTTTTTGGAAAATTAATATAATTACAGTGTGCAGCATGGTGTGGGAAGAGGAAGAATCTGCAGAGATACCAAAATCCTTTTGGGAACACGATTTATGGTAAATACAACATAACATCTTCCATATAACAAACACTCCCAAGTACCTCCTCCCACCTTTTTTTTGGTTGTGGTTTTTGTTTTTGTTTTTTAACCATTTTAAGGAGCAATTGTGCTTTGATTTCATTTAGTCTTCAGGTATTGAATATTCCTTACTATAGGATCAGTTTCATATGTAAAATAGTTTCATTTTTAATAAGGTTTAAGTCTGCCATCAAGCCTGATAGCTCATCTTTTTAACCTTTTGTCTGTTTTAACTTTTACCCAATTTCTGGAATCCACCTTACTGCCAAATTCCAATGTGTCCCTTTGTGTTTGTCTACA
The DNA here is from genome assembly GCF_003265705.2 of Callorhinus ursinus. Classification (NCBI taxonomy): domain Eukaryota; kingdom Metazoa; phylum Chordata; class Mammalia; order Carnivora; family Otariidae; genus Callorhinus; species Callorhinus ursinus. Next base: position 40,999,102 of record NW_027397066.1, on the reverse strand, counting down.
ACACAAAGCAGGTCTTGGGGAGGGGAGCAAAGCAGAGATCAGGAGAGGTAGCCAACCAAGCGCTGGATCACATAACCTTTGTCTTAATGTGCCCCGAAGTCTGCCAAACCAAAGTTCTTGAGGATCTCAAAGAATTCGAAACCATATATAAAATAAATAAATGCAAATGGTATATCTCCTAGTTACACTGGGTCTCCCTGGACTTCTTAGGTTCCATGTGTTTCCCTTGTTCCTTCCTTCATTGGTGTCGGGGGGACCAGAGCCAGAGTTTGACCATTTACTGAAAGATTGTATACAAGGAGGGAGGAATAAAATATTGAGTCAGACCCTATGGGGAAGTGAAAGTAAACATCTCCCCAGAAAATAAACTTCTGCTCTTTCAAACCCTGGGATGCCACCTTTTCAAGAACAAGCTGTTCAAGCTCTGGAGTCATCCTTGAGAAGACCTCTTTAAAGCAAACTGGCCAAATTTTAAGTCGTGCAAATAATTTCCATGTTTCCATCAGTTACACATCTATTTATCTGGTCTTGCCCACTAAGTTTTAAGACTTTAAAAGGCAAATTTTAATCTTCGACCCCAAAGGCTTATTATACAATGCTATGTATATGTAAAAGAAAAGCCTCCATTTCTTCTTCTCTCAACATTTCTGACACCAGATGTACAAATTTTTCCCACACCAGCCAATTCTCCAACTCTCTGGACACCAACTGGGTGTTCCACAATTCAAGTATGACACTAACCACCAGGCGTTAGTGCACACCCCACAGGTCAAAAGCTCAGTCCCAAAAGATTACTTTTCGCTTCGGATGCCAACTGCAAGTTTCCAGTTGTCACCTGTATTTCTGACCGACTGGCTGTTAATTGTGGTTTCCCACAACCCCCTTCTTCGGGTTTGATAATTTGTTAGAATGGCTCACAGAACTCAGGAAAGTGCTTTACTTACTATTGTCTGTTTATTATAAAGATTACAGCTCAGGAACAGCCAAATGGAAGAGATGTACAGGACAAGGTATGTGGAAACGACCACAGAGCTTCCACGCTCTCTCTGGGTGCACAGCCATCCCGGCCCCTCAATGTGTTCATCAACCTGGAAGCTCACCAAGTCCCTTCTCTTAGGTTTTTGTTTTGTTTTGTTTTGTTTTTTAAAGGAGGCTTCATTATATAGGCATGCATTATCTAGGTATGATTAATTCATTGACCATTAGTGATTAACTCAACCTTCAGCCGTTCTTCTAGGAGGTTGCGGGTGGCGCTGGAAGTTCCAACTGAGAAATTATTCATTGTTTATCTAAATCAACTTAACATCTCATTTTCATTTGCTCTATTTGGCAACTGCACCTTAATAGAATGTAGATAGACTTTAGATCAGGGATCAGTAAACATTTACTGCAAAAAGTCCAGGTGATAAGTATTTTCAGGTTTGCTTGAAAATAAATCAGCCATAAATGATATGTAAATGAATGGGTGTGGCCGTGGGCCCAATTAAACTTTATTTACAAAACAAGTGGCAGGTCCTTGTTGCATCTCTGTTGTAGAGCTAAACTACCCAAGACCACTATGCCATTCAACAGATGTGTAAAATGAAGCAACTTACTTCCTCTCTCTGTGCCTGTTTCCTTATCTATCATACGGGAGATAATAGTGCACCTGCCTCCTAGGGTTGGTGTGATATGAAATGATTTCTTATGTAACAAATATTCCGAACGATGCCCACAAATAGCAAATGCTCCGAATGACCAATGCATGCCACTTCATGGGGTGGGATTTAATAATACTCGAATCAGAGTGGGCAAGGACGATGATAGTTAACACTCATAGAGCATTTACCCCGTGTTTACCTGTGCTGACTTATTTTTACCTGTGCTGACTTATTTAATCCTCGTAACAGCCTAGGTTATAGGCAAACCATTATTTTCATCATTATCATCACCTCCTCTTTACAAACGAGGAAGCTGAGACCCAGAGAGTCACACAGCTTGTCCAAGGTCACCTAAGTTTGAAAGTCCCCCAGCTGAGGTTTGAACCCCTGTAGCCTAGGGCCAGAAATCATTCGCTTCAGCCCTACTCTGGAAGGTGAAGCTAGGAGAGCAAAAGGCAGATTAGGACATGCCACATTAAATGTTGGCACCGACGTTTGGCTGACGTGGGGGCAATGACTTAAATCTCAGTTGTTTTCAAGAAACAGAACAAAAGACCTTCCTCAGCCTTTGTTGAGAGTGTTTCTTCCCCCTCGGTCCTCCTCAGCCCTGAGGATGGTTGCCCACATCTGTGGCATCCCACTGAATTCACATTCATCCATGGGGCAAAACTGCCAACTCTGGAAACATATTAAATTTCAGGGGCGTGACCTCTCTTTCTTCCTCTCTAGCATTTTCTCCTATTTCTTTCTACCTCCCCCTCACCTCCTTCTGCCTAACCTTCTCTTCTCTCTTTCTTCTCCACAACTTATTCAGGCCTGAATAGAAGCCAGAGAATAGATATTTGCTTTGGGAGGAGAAGAGAAAAATAAAAGATGAGTTAGCCAAGTAAAAGAATAACTCGGGTTTTCCACAAAGGGCTACTTCATGGAAAGATTGTGACATTGCTTTAGAGCGACTCCTTCTCTCTCTCTCTTTTTAGGAAAAACAAAGCTGATGTAAACAGCTGGAGACTGTAACTTGAAAAACGAAGAAACTAAGATGAATAAAACTTCCTGTTTTCCTCTCCTCCCTGGGTCTACAGGGGGTTGGCCTACAAGGCTGCCTTCCAAACCAGATGTTTGATTCCCAAAGCTTGTTTCAGAGTCTGTGCATATCAATTATTCTTTACACAACACGAGGAGACCCTAGATTCAATTACGATGAGCATGCTTCAGCCGAGCGCCTGCTGGGACACAGGTCCTCTTGGGAAAAGCAGGGTAAATGTGGCCAGCATACGACATGCGACCAAAAGTTGAATTCTCTACTGTCATGATCTAAATTACAGGCAATGCCGGCTGAGCGCCTCCTGCATGCCAGGTACCATGCTCGAACTCTGGATTTCATCTCACCTGATCTGAACAACCACCACACAAGGGAGATACTGTTACCACGCTTGTTCTGTAGGTTAGGAGGTCGAGGGTGACTGCCTGACCATAGTCTCCACACCTAGTTCCCCATTCCCCACTTTCAATCTTGCCTTGTTTGGAACATTCTGATGCATGGAAGGAAACATCGGGATAGAGAAGCCCTCATCTCTGGAAAGGAGATATTGTCCTTGTTACTTTCTGTTCCTGCCTGGGCTGCTGGGCGTGTTGCTTTTCTCTTTGGCGACTCATCCTCCTTGGAGACATGTTGTCATCAATTTCGAAGGTCTGTCTGCATCTTCTGAGGTCACACCCCGCTGGGACCCACTGCCAGTAATAACGCAGGCTCCTTCCAGCCCTCACTCAGGCTCTCTGGTCCTCATATATGCAACCCAGAGCAGGGAGGGCGTATCCCCTTCATGGTCAAACTCTTAAGTGCTCGAACAGATCATAAAAATGAGCTCCAGGCAAGATACTCATCTATATTTGGTCTTTTCATTCTGAGGGACAATTTGCCAGTAGGATTAGTGATGGGGTGGTTATTAACAACCTCTTCCCTACAAATCAGGGCACAAAATGTGTGCTTTCACTTGAAGTGGATTCTTGCCTCTTGGGTCATTATTAGTAGCTAGAAATACAGAATCATCTAAAACGTAGGGGGTTTGTTTGTTTTTAATGTTTTGTTTGTTTGTTTTGAGATCTTCAAAATTTCCCATAATTTTCCAACTGGGAAGGATGCCAGTTTAGGGATTCTTTTCAACCAGTTAATGGGTATCCGCCAGGACACTTCAAAGTTTTTTCTGGATGGCCTCCACGTCAGGTGCAGCTTTGTCACCATGCCTTCCAATTGGCCACATGTCACAGTGGTGGGAAGAACACAGTCACCATTAGCACCCCACCCTCTGCACCATGCTCTTCAAGGAAGAGTAGCCTTTCTCACTAAGTTAAGCAACTACCCGAGTGGCCTCACTCAGCTCTTTTAGGCAGGGACACTGTTGGCCAGTGTTTCATGCCCCAAACCTGGAAACAACAATTTAAATGAAGAAAAAAACCAAAGAGAAACAAAACAGACTTCTTTACTGTAGAACTTCTCAGTACCATTAATATCCTAATGTCACTGAGTCCCCAAGAAGAGACTGTAATGTATAGTCTCCCAAACCTCACTGACCTTGGTATCCTTCGCTTGGAGACCACTTATGATATTAGTGTCCCATGGACACATTTTGGGAAATCACGAAGTAACCACACGGCCACCATATACTCGAGACTGACTCACCTCAGCCTGATGTTGGGAGCTCTGTATACATTTTCTCACTGTGTATCCATCACATCCTCAATGATGGGCCTCATCATCACCACTTCACAGGCACAGAAAACCAGGTTTAGAAGATTTCAGTTACCTGCTCAAGGACACACAGCCAGGAAAGTGTAGTGCAAGGGCAGAAGCCAAATATTTTGAACACTAAATTTTATGTTCTTTCTCCTTAAGGAAAATTTTAAATTAAGTTCTTAGTTTTAATTCCAGTATAGTTAACATACAGTATTATATTAGCGTCAGGTGTACAATATAGTGATTCAACACTTCTATACAGTACTCAGTGCTCATCATGATAAGTGCACTCCTTAATCCCCACCCCCTATATCCCCCCTCCCCCCACCCACCTCCCTTCCAGTGACCAACCGTTTGTTCTTTATCCTTAAGAGTCTGAAGAAATTTTTTTTAAAGGCATTTTTAAAATACATAACAAACACCTACTTTTCTACCATGCAAAATTAGTAATTTAAGTTTGGCCATATTTGTTTTCAGTCTTTCTTTCTTAAAGTAAATGAAATATTATAGATAAGTCATGTTTGCTTTTTATCAGGCTGCTTCCTTGTCATAAACAAACCCCAATCCCAGGGGTGAGGGAGGCGGCAAAGTTGTGAAGGAGCACAGCCCGGGCTGCTTCTCAGGGCTCTGCTGCCAATCCATAAAAGTATTTCTTCTCACGCATTTTTTCACTTCCCCAGTGCCCTCTTGAGTTTCAGTCAAAATCTGAGGCACAAGAGGAAATACTTTAAAATAATGGGATAAGCAAAACCTGAGGTCAGTAGCCAATACCTTGGTGGAGAGTTAAGTAAGGGGTCCCCATTCAGGTTTTCGAAGCAGTGAGTAGAATTGAAGGTGGGGCGTATTCTCAGGTGGGACCAACCCTGAATGTGCCAAAGGAGCTGACAGCAGTAAGGGCTGAGGAATGTTGACAGGTGGCATCATGTGATGGAGCCCATGACATGCGGTCTACACAGTGGACACAGATGGCCCTGTGTCCAAGGGTGTCATACATGCAGTCGTTCCAGACCACCCAATCCAAGGTAAACACCCTGCCATCCCTGTTCTCCTTCCTTGGTTTATTTTTCTACGTGGCACTGATCCCTACCTGACGTAATGTTATTGTTTCTTGTCCATTTTCCCCACTAGACTGTCAGCTCTATGAGGGTAGGGCCTTGTCTGTTTGCCCCTGTGGTACACCCTCACCTGCCCTTCTCTGCTCCGGCTCCCTGGAGAATATTAAGAGTTTCTGGAGAGGATGAAAGGAGACATCCAAGAAGGAAGCAGATTTTTTTTTTAATTTTTTAAGATTTTAAGGAATCAAGGAGAACCAAATCTTATATCAAGGATTAAATATTAACTCGTGACACTGAGGGAAAGAGAAGATACTCCCGCTGGCATTATTCTACAAGGGGCCTTTATTTATAGGAGGCAAATCTGCACATTCAGCAAAAGAATTAAACTCCTGTACTCCATGGAACAATGTTTTCCCCTCGATGAATCCTGCTGCCAGTCACAGGAGGGAAGGACAAGAAATAGAGAGAGTGGGCGTGGGGTGTAGAGGGAGAGAGAAAATCCTAAGCAGGCTCCACGCTCAGCACAGAGCCCAACACAGGGCTTGATCCCATGACCCTGAGACCATGATCTGAAATCAAGAGTCGCATGCTTAATTGATTGAGCTACTCTGGCTCCCCAAGGAGTAGGGTTTTGTATCTCCCATCTTTGGGGTACAGGGGTAACTGTGTGATGACTAGAGGTGGTTAGCCAAAAGGTGTATGGATCATCTTTGCTGTGATAACAAATGACCCCCAATTCTCTGTGATTCGCAATAGCAAAGATTTACTTCTGTTGTCTGTGACTCTTCTGGGCTCTACTCCTTTGGTCACCCAGCTGGCTGTCCTATAATTCAACTCAATTCTGACACTATTTACCATGAGTTAGTTTCAGATTCCACAGGTTAAGGGCTCAGTCCTACAAAACTGTCCCTCATCCTCCACTTAAGACACCCATCACAAGTCCAGGTTCTTACCTGTGCTTCTGACTGACCTGCTATAGATAGACAAGAGATTCCAATGATCACCACCTTGCGTTCAACCAGTTTGCTAGGGCAGCTCACAGAACTCAGAGAAACCTTTTGCTTTCTAGATGACCAATTTATTATAAAAAGATTTAACCCAGGAACAGCCAGATGGAAGAGGTGCATAGGCAAGTATGGGGAGGGGGCTCAGAGCTCCTGTGCGTTCCTAGTGCTTCCTTCTCTCCAAATCTCCACATGCTTACCAACCCAAAAGCTCTTAGAAACCCTCCTTTTGGGGTTGGGGGATGGGGAAATTGGATAAAGGTAGTCAAAAGGTACAAGCGTCCAGTTATAAGATAAATAAGCACTGGGGATATAATGTACAACATGATGACTATAGTTAACACCTCTCGCTGTATGGTATATCTAAATAGTGCTAAGAGAGTAGATCTTAAAATTGCTCATCACAAGGAAAAAACATTTTTTCTTTCTCTTTTCTTTTTTCTATTTATATGAGGTGATGCATGATCACTAAATTTATTATGGTAATTATTTCACAATATATAAAGTCAAGTCATTATCCTGTATACCTGAACTTCTACAGTGGGCTGTATATCAGTTATATCTCAATAAAATTGAAAGACAAAAAATGCAGAGGGCAAACCTAATGGTTTAATTGGGGAAATTTACTACAGATAACCAGCCAGAGAGCAGGATGACTGAGCCATCATGATACAAATCTCACACACACGCACACACACTTAGCACAGCAACAAGGAGTGGTATGTGGACAAGTGCAGAAAGTCTCAGATTGTTCAAAGAAGAGTTTTAGGCAAATAGTTGTTTACCATGTGGACAATGTGAACTCCCTCAGGAATCAGAAGAAATAATTAAGGAAATGATTACCATAGACTTGATGTCAACCAAAAATGGAAGATTGACTGGGGAAGTGAAAGTGAGTCTGGGGAGCAAGTAATCATGTATCTGAGCATCATCATCATCATCATCATCATCAAGAGTATGGTGGTTATAGACAGGTATGTACAGACTCTAGATAAAGTTGAGAGAAATGAGAGCTATGATACCAGGGTTAGAAACTCTTAAAAATTCAACTAAAAGGGGATCAGAGCCTCTAAAGTTGAATTCTGGCAAAATAATGATCAAGGATCTTGATGAGGAAGACAAGCAGAGCTATATAAAGAAACCCTGACCCTCTGAGCTTACCTTTGAAAGGAATATGTAAGAAAAGATATGTGGGTCATGTAACTAACGACAAGTATAAAAAGTGGAACCCAAAGAGTGGTGCATGTGTCTATCAGAAGAGTGTCAAAAAGACTATGTGCCAAAATGTGCTAAATATTCTAAAGAAGAAATCGATCACCAGGCCAACAGAACAGCAGAGATGAGGAGTGGAGGATGGTAGAGCTGGGATCATACGCAATGAGATTTAAGTGATGGTGGAAACATGAATTTGGAAGAGCAGTGGGAATGAGGGGATTGAAGAGGCCAGCCCTCTGCTCTGAGCTACGTGGGTGGGAAGAAATAAACAACATCTCCTCCCACGTCCCTGGACGTGATACTGAAAACCCTAAATTTGAAAATTGGAAAGCTGGTCATAGAGGTCATTTTATGTGGTGATTCCTCTGCTGTTAGTGATTGTAGGCAAAAGAGACATCAGTGAGAAGAGGCAAGACATACAGGGCTAGAGGTGGCAATGAAGCTTTTATACGTGCCCCTCCCTGAAATGACAAGATTCTTCATAAACATATGTATAAATAGGTACAAACACACTTGCATTTATATTTGTAGAAAAAAACCCAGGAGAATATATCATTAAATGCCAATAGTAGCTACCTCTGTGCAGGGAGACTATGGACACTTTTTTTTATTTATTATTTTTTTTAGAGAGAAAAAGTGAGCATGTGAGTGGAGGGGAGGGGCAGAGGGAGAGAGAGGGAGGGAGAGAGAGAGAGAGAGAGAAGGAGAGAAGGCAGGTGAGGGGAAGAGGGAGAGAGAGAATCTCAGTCAGGCTCCACACCCAACATGTTCCCCACGTGGGGCTCGATCTCACATCCCTGAGATCATGAACTGATCTGAAATCAAGCGTCAACAGTAAGCCACCCCACTGAACCACCCAGGCACCCCAACACTATGGACACGTTAAATTTTCTTTCTTGATGGCCTCCTGTGTTTTCTAAATTCTCAATAATAACACACACTTTTATTTATGAAAAAATTACACAAGTAGTATATAACACATAGACACTTGTGAAAAACTCAAGCAATACAAAGAAATGGACAGCCTCCCCTGACCAAAACCTGTGACCCTAGTCCTTTCCACAGAGCTAATATTCACTATCAGGTTGGCATGAATCTTTCCAGATCCTTTTTCTTAATACATTTTGAGAGAACTTTTAGATTTACAGCAAAATTTAGTGGAAAGTACAGAAATTTCCATATACTCCCTGCCTACATATAAGCCTAGGCTCCCCCACCATCAAAATCCAGCACCAGAGGGGCACCTGGATGGCTCAGTTGGGTAAGAATCTGACTCTTGATTTCAGCTCAGGTCATGATCTCAGGGTCATGAGATCAAGCTCCACATGTTGGGCTCAACCTTCAGTGGGGATTCTGCTTGAGATTCTCCCTCTGCCCCTCCTCCCCATCATGCACTTGCCAACATGTGCAACTCTCTCTCTCTAAATAAATAAATCTTAAAAAAAAAAAAAATCCAGCACCAGAGTGGTGCATTTGTTACATACAATCCATGAGCCTGCATTGACACAGCATTATCACCCCAAGTCCTTAGAGTTTCTTTTTAAAAACATTTATATGCATATATGTAAATTGTGGTCATTTGTGTATCTGTAGTGCCATCCTGAACATTCTATTCTGCACTTCCTTTTTTTTCAGTAACAATATTTCTTGGAAGCTTAATTTCATACTGATATTTCATTTCAGTATATACAGAATTACTTCTTTTAAATTTAGTGATGCATTCACTCAACTAATGTTAATTAAGCACCGTGATAATAAGCAGGTTCCAATGTTGCCTGCCATTTTGTAACTCTGGGTTTGGGTTACTGTATTTTAAAATATTTTTCTAACTAAAAAATTACAGAGTATTGCTATATTAGAATATATTTGCCCTTTCCCTATTAACAAACATTTTGATGGGCCATTTTTTCTCTGTTACAAACAAAATTACAATAAACAATTGTGAACGTGTGTTTTCAAGAAACTGTGAGTTTAACTATAGACAAGCAAAACTGATGGAAGACGATATACAATTAACCAGCAAAAGAGGGTTCGTTCTTACACTGTTGGTGGGAATGCAAGTTGGTACAGCCACTTTGGAAAACAGTGTAGAGGTTCCTCAAAGAGTTAAAAATAGAGCTACCCTATGACCCAGCAATTGCACTCCTGGGTATTTTCCCCAAAGACACAGATGTAGTGAAAAGAAGGGCCATATGCACCCCAGTGTTCATAGCAGCAATGTCCACAATAGCCAAACTGTGGAAAAAGCTGAGATGCCCTTCAACAGACGAATGGATAAAGAAGATGTGGTCCATATCTACAATGGAATATGACTCAGCCATCAGAAAGGATGAATACCCAACTTTTATATCAACATGGATGGGACTGGAGGAGATTATGCTAAGTGAACTAAGTCAAACAGAGAAAGTCAATTATCATATGGTTTCACTTATTTGTGGAACATAAGGAATAGCAAGAGGTCATTAGGAGAAGGAAGGAAAAATGAAGGGGGTGAAATCGGAGGGGGAGATGAACCATGAGAGACTACGGACTCTGAGAAACAAACAGGGTGTTAGAGGGGAGAGGGAAGAGGGGACTGGTTAGCCCGGTGATGGGTATGAAGGAGGGCACGTACTGTATGGAGCACTGGGTGTTATACGCAAACAACGGATCCTAGATCACCACACCAAAAACTCATGATGTAATGTATGGTGACTAACATAACATAATAAAATTTAAAAAATTAAAAAAAAAGAGGGTTCTAAATTCATAGCCAAAAATATTTACCCGTTTATATTACTAGTAGTATATGTCATTATTCTATACCCTGAATAACAAGGATTTTTAAAAAATGCCCATTGAACATATAAGTGGTAGGTACTATTGTTGTCCTCTGATAAAGAAATAAAGGCCAGGCAAATCAAGTAAATGCACAAAGTCACACAGCAAGTGGTGAAGCTGGGATCCTAACTCAGACATGACCCCGGAGCTTGTGTTCCACCAGTCAAATGGGAGGAAAGTGGAATGTTGTTGGTTCTATTTGAATTATCCTGTCCATTTTGTTTTATGTTTGCTGGACTTTCATTTTCTTCTAGGACTCACCCATTTGTGACCATTTCTTGCTGTGGTAGGCAGTGAGCACACAAAAGATAGAACCCAATGATCCCCTCCTCCCAGCAGTCACATCCTGCGTAATCACCTCCCTTTGAGTGTGGGCTACATCTAATGACTCACCTCTAACAAACAAAATACAGCCAAAGTGATGGGATGTCACTTCAGAGTTTAGCTTACAAAAACTATGACTATTGTCTTGATGGCACTTTCTCATTTGCTCACTTTGATAAAGCCTACCGCCATCTTGTGAGCTGCCCAAGTGGCAAAGGTAGCCAGTGAGGTATTGAGGACCTCCGCCACTAGCTGGCAAGAATCCTGCCAACAACTGTGAGCCATCTTAGATGTGGATCATTCCACGTCATTCCAGTCAATCCCTGAGATGCCTGCAGCCACACTTGATACCTTGATTGCTCAACCTATCTGCAATTTACTTTTGTATGTTGGGGGGGAGTTAAGAATCTTGTTTTCCTTTCTCTCCAAGTGGATAACCAACTGTCAAAAAACTATTTGTTAAATAGTCCAATGTTTAGTCATTGATTAGATGTCACCTCCATCAGTTATTATATTTTCATAGGTATGTACGTGAATTTGTTTTTCATAATTTGTATCTGACATTTGATCCATTTGTGTATTTGTGTCTTAATTCTTGTCTTGATTTTGATGACTGACCTTACAGTACATGTTGACATTTGGTATTCCAGGTTCTCTCACATTACTGTTTTCCAAAAGTCTATTACCTATTGTTTTTCAGATGAAATTATAATCAGCTTGAAATATCCATGAAAAATCTTAACATTTTCAATAGAAATATATTAAATTTGTAAATTAATTTGGGGAGAATTGGCATATTTATAATCTTCTGTGTTCCCTTTTAGAAACATTGTATATTACTCCACTTATCCAGGCTTTTCCATTTCCTGAAAATGTCTTTTCAGTAAAATTTTGCAGTTTTCTTCCTGTACATCTTGAATATTTTACTGTTGCTATTATGATTGAGATCATTTTCCTTCTAGTTGGTTAGGAAAATCATTGCTTTGTATAGTTCATACTTTAGCATGATACTTTCTGCTATTTTCTGGTAGTTGCTCCTATTCTGTGTGTGTGTATTTGTGGGTGTGTGGGTGTGTGTGCGCTTTAATGAGGAATGGCTGCTGTATTTTGGCAAATACCTTCTAGCATCTATTGAGATGTTCCTATGGTTTGTATCCTTCAGTCTGTTACCACAATGAGTAACATTTAAAAATCTTTAAAATTTGAACTATATTTTTGCATTTTTAGGTTAAATCCCACCTTTTTATCATGTAAGGCTCTGTCAACCCATTACTGGAGTTGGTTTGCCAGTATTTTATTTAAGGTTGGATTTGCCAATATTTTATTTAGGATTTTTATATTAGTGTTTGAAAGTGAAATTAGCCTGCCATTCTCTCTTCTATATCAACTGTGTCTGGTTTTAGAATCAGTGTTAGGTTAGCCTTAAAACTGAATTAAGTCTCAGAGAGCACTTGATGTAATAAGCACTGGGTGTTATATGCAACTGATGAATCACTAAATTCTACCCTTAAAACTAATAAATACTGTATGTTAACTCAATTGGATTTAAATAAAAAATTTTAAAAATAAAACAAAAATTGAGTTGAGTCTCAACTTTTTTCATATTCTGGGACAATTTCTGTAACATGGAAATTACACATTCTTGGAACTTTTTTTTTAATGTCACCTGTAAAACCATCTAGTTCTGATGCTTTTAAAGAGTTACTGTATTATTTTTACCATTAGAAATCTTTTCCAAAAGTGAGACTGAAAAAAGTTTGTTTTATTTTTATTCTATTTATTCTATTTCTTTTTAAATTGAGGTTTAATTTGTATACACTGTTATATTAGTTTCAGCTGTACAGCATAATGATTCAATATTTGCATATATTGTGAAATATTCAGTACAATAGTCTAGTTAACATCTGTCACCATACTTAGTTACAGAATCTTTTCTCGTGATGAGAGCTTTTAAGATTTACTGTCTTAGCAACTTTCGAATATGAAATACAGTATTATTAACCATAGTCGCCATCCTGTACATTATACCCCCATGGCTTATTTATTATATAACTGGAAGTTTGTATCTTTTGACCCCCTTCATTCATTCTGCCACTCTCCCAACCCCCCGCCCCCACTTCTGGCAGCCACCAATCTATTCTGTTTATCTGTGAGCTTTGGGTTTTTGGTTTTCCTTTTTGCATTTTTTTTTGGATTTTATATATAATGAAATTATACAACATTTGTCCTTCTCTATCTGACTTGTTTCTCTTAGCCCTCAAGTTCCTTCTGTGCTATCACAAATGGCAAGATTTCATTATTTTTCATGGTTGAATAGTATTTCATTGTACACATACCACCTTTTCTTTATCCATCTGTCTGTGGGCATTTCCATATCTTGGTTATTTGAAATAATGCTGCAATGAACATGGGGTGCATATACCTTTTTGACTCATTTACTGTATTTCTAAACATATTTTTCTCCCCCAAGTTTTCTGCTAAGATTATTGTTGTTATTTGGGTTGACTTAGTTGCTTGGAAAATTTATGATATTTTATTACAAACTCTCTTTCCAAGTTACTGTTTTTCTATAAGCCTGTGTAGTGTTTCATATATAGGCAGAATCCATTCACCCTTGAAGAAAGACTGCTTAAGGTTGAAATCTTTGGCTTTCATTCTCTATATTAATGTAATAATTAATTCTGGAAAATCTGTATAGATGTTTCAGGATTAAATTCTAAGTAGAAATAGGGAAGTTATTTTCTCTAGCTCAAACAGCTGTGTTCTTGATTCATGTGATAATATAGGCTGGGGAAAGCCTCATAAAATATAAAGCACGTGTGGGCACACATATATGCACAGACACACACCCAGAGACACACACACTATATTCACTAGATTTTAAGAGCATTGGAAACAGAAGGTACTTGCTATTTTTAATTACAAAGCACAAGACAAATTTTCAAAATAGCAGGGTTTCCCTTCCCTGGGAGGTTTGGGAAAGTTGATTTGAGACCCCACTGATCTGAAATATGGGACATAGATTATTGCCTTCACTGCCTGGATGCTCCCAGGGGATATAACAATCTTGTGCTTTGCCCTGATAAAATGCTACACACTTTGAACCAGTAATGGTAGTTGAGCCTCATGAGAAGGAAACCAGATGAGGCAGCAACCCTGAGATGAGGGAAAGACAAAGGTAATATTCCATCAGATACTAAGACATGAAAGTCACTTCCGCCTACTTCTGTTTTTCCAGAATAAATACTGGATCAGTGTATAAATAAAACCTTTGGTCTTTATTCTTTTTAAATGATGGCATTTATGGTCACAAAAACCTCACAGAATGCATTAGAGGAGGTTTGGAGGCTGTGCAAATTTTTCTCTTTGTCCTTTAATCTGATCTGTGCCTCCAGCCCCTAACTTCCCAGCCTTGCTCACATGGTTCTCCTGAGTGTCTCTGAACTATAATATTAGCCTCTTCCAGAGGGTGATAGTCCTGAGTAAAGCCATCATCCAGAAATATCACTAATTGCTCTTGAAATGAATCTCACTCCCTATAGTCTTGTATGTTGAACAATATTAGTCTGCTCACATTGATCTTATCATCACATCTTCCTTATAATCTTCTGCCTTGGTTTGCTGAGGGGACACCAGTTTCCCACACTGGAGCTAGAGTCCTTTGCTGGAGACTAATCCTAATGCAGTCCATGTGGCCAGGGCTCTGACCTCTTGTGTAGCTCTTCTCCCAGATCTTTTCCCCATCTCACACCCTCATTACCAGAGATGGGGGTCCTGTTCCTTTATCATTTCTCTACTTGGCAGCCAAGGCACTGCCATCATAAGACCAAGTAATCCTGCTTGGATTGCCTACCTACCCACTAAATTTTCTTAGAAATCATTGCCATGTCTGACCCAGTGCAAAGTGGTCATGTCCCATTAGACACTGAACAGACGGTGGACTACATCTGGGAGGCTGGCTCCCAAAGCCTTGTTTGTGCCCAGCCCCCTTGTCCTCAGCTTGCTCATGTCTCCTATCTTGTCTGAAATTGAGGCCCCAGGCTGTCTCATAACCAAGTCTACATGGGTTAAGGCAGAATTCCAGAGCAGGAATGCTAAATCAAATATGTGAATGCTCCCAGTTTGGTTTTTTAAGTAGTATACCTTCCCTGATGGTATAATACTTCTGGCTATAACAGAGTAAAAATGCCATATTGTCTTTCTTTTAACCAAAGGGATAGCTGGCTCTTCAATTCCGTACCCAACAAAATTACTCGCTATTTTAGAGAAATGGCAACTATGCCCACCCTAAATCAGCTGAGGGTGCAATCATTAGTAAATTTGAGCAGGGGAGGGCTACCACTACTTGAGAACAGCTTGGCTTCTCTGTACTTTCAGGTGCTTCAATCTGAGAAATGGAGACAGAGCTCTTAAAATCTCTTTCAGTTTTCTCTAGTTGTACTTGTATCCATTAGTAATTGTTTTTATTTTTTTAACTTTTTATTTTGAAACAAGTTAAAATTCAGAAGAAGTTGAAAAACAGTCAAGAGTTTCTGTGGACCCATGTCTCAGCTTCCTTTAATGGTAATAGCCATAGTACATTGTCAACACCAGAAAATTAACATTGGTACAACAGAATTTACTCAGGTAAATTTTAGACTTTTTTCAGATTTCACCTCTATTATATGTAAATATCTATTATGTGATAAAGTTGTGGAACAGATAGATATGCCTTTCAAAACACAGTATCATAATTACTAAAAATATGTTTGACTCAAAAAAAAATGTATTTGACTCAGCGGCTAATGTGGTCACCCTCCTCTCAAGTTAAAATAAACTGTCTCTTTTCAGTTCTCACAAGAAGGTCTAACCACACAAGAACAAATTTTCTTCTCTTCCCCTATTGGCTTTTTCCTCCTTCTCATCTCTCTCTTCTCAGTTTGGTTTTGCCAATGCCTAAAATGACCTCCCTATGTCTCTCCTCTTTCTTACTCTTCCTCTTTCTTTTTCCTGTGGAAAGAGACCGGACTGATGTTGAGAAGCTGGACTGGACTTGCCCACAGTGGAGTGTGTCAGTTAGGACACAATCTAGGCTGCTGCCGTAAAGAGACCCTGAAATGCAGAGGTTGGCAGGTGATCCCTGCTGGTACACAGCACTTCTCCAGAAGATCATCCAAGGTCTCAGGGCCCTTCTATAATCCCTTCTTCCCTTGGGTTTTGTCTTTATCTGCACTTCTGAAGTTGAGTTGCTACTACAATTGTACCCCAGCTCATAGGAGGGGAAAAAGATGAAGGGAATGGAGGGCAAATAGCTTTCTTTTAAGAACGCGATGCAGAGGTTGCATACATGATTTCTGACTCCATCCCCTTGACCAGAATATAGTGGTGTGGACCTATGTAGCTTCAGAGGAGACTGGGGAATTGTAGTCTTTGGTTGGGTAGCCATGTGCTCTATTAATTCAATTTCTAAAAGAAAGAAGGAATAGATATGGGGAGTTAACTAGTCATCCCTGGCTTTTCAACCATCTAAACTAGTTTTGGTAGCTAACTAAAGGCATCAATAACCTCTGGTAACAGTTTGCAAGGATGCATCAGCTGCTTCAGGTTCCCAGGGAAAATAACGAAGAGGGCAAAGTTGATCCTTGGCACTCTTCCACACTCCCTTCTGAAGCCCCTTCCATTGCTTGCCTTGTCTTCCTTATACCCTGATGTGCTGGGTAGAATGGTGACTCCTCAAAAGATATATCCGCCTGAAACCTGTGAATATGACTTTATTTGGAAAAAAGTTTTTGCAGATGTTGCTAAATTAAGAACCTAGAGATGAGATCCTACTGGGTTGGCTGGGAGGGCCTTAAACGTAATGACAAGTGTCCTTATAAAAAGAGAAGAAAGACACGGACAGAGGAGGTGCTATGTAGACAGAAGTAGAGATTGGAGTGATGCAACTTCAAGCCAAGAAACACCAAGAATTTCTAGCAGCCACCGGAAGCTAGGAGAGAGTCAAGAAATGGATTCTCCCTCAAAGCCTCCAGAAAGAACCAAACCTGCCCATACCTGAGTTCAGACTTCTGCCCTCAAGAACTCTGAGAAAACAAATTTCTGTTGTTACTAGCCAAGTGTGTGGTAATTTGTTATGGAAGCTTCAGGTAACTAATATACCTGGATGGGGAGTTCCCTCTCTCTGACTGTCAAACACTCCTATATCCCTTTCAGATATTTGGTCCAAAGTTTCCTCTTCTACTTCCCTAACCCATTGAAACAGTCTCTGAATTACCACAGACTGAATTGAAGTAGTTTGCCATAGATGTAAATAAACTTTATTTTTTTTTAAAGTAAATTCTATCCCCAACATGGGGCTTGAACTCACAACTCTGAAACCAAGAGTTGCATGCTCTGCTGACTGAGCCAGCCAGGCACCCCAAAAGCTTTAAATCTTATTTGGTGGTTTGTGTTTCTAAGGAGTTTGTCAAAACATGGTGAATATTAGTTGGGGAACTAGTACTGAGCTGGGAGGTCCTCTTTCTCTTAGCAAAGGTGCCCAAGAGTGGTCACCACTCCGTCTCTGGTCTCTTCCTCACTGGTACAACTTTCCCGGCAAAGAGTTTTCAAAAAAGAAAAATGTCTCAGGAGACAGATAGTAGGTGGACATTGAGATAAAATTTGGAATAGAGTAAATTAATCAAAGAAGCTTATTATCTCCTGGATTTGACATAGAGAAATCACTTCCTTCAAAGTGGCAATAAATCATGTATTTCAGTGCGTTCCTACAAGTTTCATATTGAACCCCACTTTTCTTTCAATGGTTCCACTAAGCTTCCATGTCTCAAAGGATGTGTTCCACAAAGTCAATTTGTGGACGAGACAGCATCTCCACAAATCACTTTGGAGAGACCCATTTGAATCAAATGGCCAACCTTGAAATGTAGCTTTCTCTGGGAAGCAGTAAGATTTAACAGTTTACTGCAAAAACTGATTTACAACTAACAAAGTTCCAACCACCTTGGTCTAAACTGAATGAGGGTTTGGGGGAAATAAGAGTAAACAGAATGTAATGAAGTTAATTTCTGGTGTAGCCAGAATTCATCTATTAAAGTGGAAGGCGGGTAGTCGAGAGAGTAGCCTTCCCTCCCATCTTATTTCCTTCATTAGCTAAACTGGATTTGCATCTTTTATGAATAACAAAATGCCTGGTGATGTATGAGAGATGTTTATGAAAGTCAAGTTACAAGTGACCAAAATAATATAGGTCGGGCCTTTTAATGGTCTGAATTCCCCCAAATAAAATAAGTCAAAGCAACTAAAATAATTATTTCTCAGACAGTGCTTTACATATTACCTGAGCTAATCCATCCAGTGTTATTGATTGAATTGTGTGCATCCTTCCAAAAAAGAAACCCTAATCCCCAGTACTGCAGAATATGACCTTATGTGGAGATAGGGTCTTTATAGAGGTAATCACATTACAATGTATATCTCTAGCACACTCTCTCTCTCTCTCTCTCTCCATTCATACACTGAAGTATGCCCAAGATGAGGGTAACAATGACCAAATGGACGCAAGACACAGTCTGGGTCTTCACAGAACTTAGAGTTGCCCCTTCTCAGAAACCTTTAATGAAGTCCCGCTACTGACTAAGCCCTTGCTGTTTAGCATGCCCTGCCTTCCCTTCCCACTTTCCTCCACTTATCCATCTGAGTCCTTTATTCTTACTATTTCATCTCCCAGAGCCATTCTCTCTTCTTGTATAAACTCTATCTAGATTCTACAGACTTCAAAGTTTGGTTCAACTCCTAGCTTCTCTAAAATATATTGTGCACTGGCGAGTAACTCGCAAACTTTAAGTCCCAGCCCCCACGTGAAGGTGGATGTCAAGTTTGTCCCTGGGAACCAGTCTCTCGGCTTTACCAATATTGTCAAGCACACGGCTCTTTACAATCCATTGAATAGACGAGGAAACAGACTGAAAGCCAGGACTGTTTTCCCAACCACGTGAGGTTAAGTGCGATGGAACCACCTCTGAGCCCTTCCATCCTGAGATGAGATACCGCCTCATGTCTGCTTTGTGCTGTTTAGAGAGGAAGCCTCGATGGAACCGAGTTCCAGCATATTTGCACGAGGCATGATACTTCCTACACAAGCACACATTAGCCCTTCTGCCCCCTTTGTTAAATTAATTAAACAAGGGGGCTCTGAGGTAGCCCTACGCCATGGCTGTCTGTAAGCAAACCAAAACCCGAACCTGTAAATGCCTCAAGGTTACAAAATTGAAACCTAAAGACAACCAATCACAAACAGCCAACTAAACTTTAACTTATAGCTAATCAATAGCTTTCTTATTTTGCTTCTGCCTTGTCTCTATAAAAATCTTTCCCTGAGCTCCTGTACTAGGAGTACTCCTAACTGCTTGATTTCCACAGGTATGTTTGTGGAAAACAAAGGACTTACTTTCGACAACAACGACAACAACAAAGATGGAGGAAGCCCTCCACCTTTTCTCGGAAACCTTCCCAAATACCTCCCCTTCATATCCATGTCCCCAGATAGGATTTACCAGTGCTCCTGCTCCCTCAGGGTTCTCTTCTTCATATGGCTACAGCATTAATTACACAGTTATGGTTAATTATTTAAGGAAAGATCTGGCTCCCTTGTGAGATTGTGCTAGTCTCTGGAAAGATATTATGATAATTAAGAGATGTCTCTGGCCTCATTGAACTCACAAGTTCAAGTTTCTCCAAAAATGTCATAAGAACTACAAGATCCTTTGAGAACTAAGCCTCCTGCTGGTCAGGCGGTTCTCCCACCCCAGCTTGAATAGATGGCACCAGCATGTCATTCCACCTCATTATGAATTGTGTCCTGAAAGGTACAACATAATTAACATGCGTCAGTCAACAACTATTGAGTGAATACGTACCAATGAGGCAAGGGTAGGGATCCAGTGCTGAGTGAGATATGCTCCTTGACTCCCAGACAATTGCAGACTAGAAGTCAGTTCATCTATTGTCATTGTAACTAAAGGTTCTTTCTGCTTCAGCTGTCCTCTCTATTCCTACGATTCTATGGTCTTGCAATTTTGAGTCTCTGCCATTCCCATGGAAAAAACATGCCTGACTAGTTATCAGGGAAGGACGAAGAGTACTGCGGAGTAAAGCTGAACAGTCCCAGCCAAGCCCGGGCAAGATGGTGAACGCGCAACTGACCAGCAGCTCCATGAGAATAAATGATGGTTATTTTAAGCCATTGAGTTTGGGGGCCCTTTGCTGAGCAGTGAATCTAAGCAGATAACTGTATGATGTTATACTCCAGCCCCTGTTCACAAGTTTTGTTTTTTTAAGATTTTATTTATTTATTTGACAGAGACAGCGATAGTGAGAGCAGGAACACAAGCAGCGGGAGTGGGAGAGGGAGAGCAGGCTTCCCGCCGAGCAGGGAGCCCGAAGCGGGACTCGATCCCAGGACCCTGGGATCACAACCTGAGCCCAAGGCAGACGCTTAACGACTGAGCCACCCAGGCGCCCCTGTTCACAAGTTTTTGATAGTTACCTTACAGATGGGCGAGGTTGAATGTTCGGACTATATGAGCTGTCTTTTGTTCCTTACATTATGACGCCTGAGTTTCTTAAAATTTGAAGGGCATAAAAATTACTGTACAGGTTTGTACTTCACAGACAGGTTAAAGAATTTTGCGAGGGTAATTTTGATTGTGTGAGATTTTTATGTACTGACTGATTTTAGAACCTAACTCCAATTGAAGTGGAACTCCATTGTTTATCATTACTCCAGTTGTAAGCTTCTGGAGGGTAGGGACTGTATTATATTCATCTGTGTCTATCACCCCCACTCCACTCTCAGGCTAGTTGAGTGTTTGTTTAATTGGGTTGTTTTGTAGTTATTAAGCATCTTGTTGCACAGGGCAACATTTCTGCGGAGCTCTGGGGGCAGTTTGTTGCTGCCAAAGGTTTACAAGCTAAGGTGTGTAAACAGTCATTCTAACATACATACACACACACACTATATATATATATTATTTTTTTTAATTGAAAAATTAAAATAAAGCCAGGAAACGCTAGTCTTTTGGGTGCACATTTCCCTTGCCAATTAAAGCAGCACAATTTTCTTTATCTCTGCCTGCCAATCAGGTGCAAATTGGAAGGATATTTTGGGAAAATTTTCCCTCCCTCAGATTTCATCACACAGCGCTCTTAGCTCACACACCCTGACAATCACAGAATGCCTCAGGAAATCTTGGACTTGAAGGAGGCATGCTCAAAGTTCTGGCCTGGTAACTGGGAATCTTCCCTGGGAGACCTGACCAAAGTTCGCACTCTGGCTACAGGAGGTTATGGCCCATTTCTCTTCCCAAACCTGCCCCTTGTGTGTTCTAGGTCAATGCAGCCTATTTTCTCTGTTTGTCCAGCTGGACATTAGGGATAATGATACCTCACTGCCTCACCAGGGTATTCAGGAGTTCAGCACCTATCACTTTGAGGCCTTTGGTTGAGAAGTGCCATGATGCATGCGTAGGAGAAAGGAGCCCCCCTTGGCAGAAGAAGTCCCGCAGCAAACCAGCCATTCCCATCATTCCCCCTTTAGATCCCACAGGCACTTGTTAGAAACCAGTCTACCTTGTCCCCCAAATGTAGCACCCCAAATGTGGCATCTATATCTTGAGACCTCAGCCGAACTGAGATAAAAAGTGTCCAAGGGCGCCTGGGTGGCTCAGTTGGTTAAGCGACTGCCTTCGGCTCAGGTCATGATCCTGGAGTCCCGGGATCGAGTCCCACATCGGGCCCCCTCCTCAGCAGGGAGTCTGCTTCTCCCTCTGACCCTCCCCCTTCTCATGCTCTCTCTCTATCTCATTCTCTCTCTCAAATAAATAAAATCTTAAAAAAAAAAAGAAGTGTCCAGTTTTAATACCCTCTTGTTTTTCTGGTAAATTGCCAGGCCTGTAGGCACTTGAGAAATTTTGCTGAACAGATGAATATTGCTATCTCTTCCTTCACAGTTTGTTTTGTTTCATTAATGTGTTTTGACTCTCCAACTAAATTTTAAGCTTCTCTAGGATAGATATTATGCCTTGCACAAAGCAGGAACTCAGTCCAAGTTACTCAAAGTGTGGTCCTGGGACCACCAGCGTCAAAGTTACATGAATGCTTGTTTAAAATTCAGAATCTGACGTTCCCACTGTATTAACTGACTTGAAGCAAGGATCTGCATTGTAACTAAATTCCTCCTGTCATGTGTATTTATGCTAGGGTCTGCCCTAGGCAAGAGAGACTAAAATGTCTGGGGCCTGGGGAAAGAGACAAAGAGGACTGGGGGACACCGTCTTCTTGAAGGTCGCAGTGATAGTTATCCGAACAATGAATGCGTCTCAATAGAAGTTGTCACCGTCAGAAGCTCAAGTAAATTTTCCTTGCTTTCTTTTTCTATTTCCAAGAACAATTTGTACTTTTACACCGTTGAAGAAACAAGTACAACCAGTCTTTGTTTATCACAGCATATGCAGGAGATTTAGTGTAGTTTGACCATTCTATCATGCTTCTAAGTGCTACATATTTTTTTTCCTTTCTGTATTTTGAGAAAAGTACATGTCCAACCTATCCTCCATATGCCATCTCCCCCAGACACTAAATTTATTGTGGAAGTGTTTGATTTCTTAGAGAATTCCTTCTACTGTCCTTAACCCAATGCCCAGCATGCATACAGTAAACACCCAATAAATGTTCCAGTTTCTTGTCAAGATTTCAGGGTTTTGTTGAGCAACTTAGTGATTAATAAGAGAGAGTAGCAAACACAGAGCACCAGCTGTAGGTGTTATAACGTATTGTCTTGAAGATCTTTGTTGGGAGGATAGAGAATTATGTGGAGAGACAGAGTCTGCAAATGCATGAGGTAATTAGAAACACCCGGTGTGCAAATAGCAGTGACCATGCTGATATTTTTGTAAAGATAATCACAATTTCAGTTATTTTCCCAACACTATGGATTTTTTTACTGGTTCTTACTCTTAAAATATGCACCTGGCAATCTTAAGTAAAACTTTTGTCTCTTGTCAAACTCATCTTAAATGTTGGATGGAACTCCATTTTTATTAGGGGAAATTTTATAGCCATTGTCTGGAGTGAAGAGTACATGTCTTGAAGTGAACAAACATTCCCAGTGGAAATGTTTCACTGTTACAAACTAGGAGCATTCTAGATGCAGGGAATGAAGTCAACACAAGAACTGGGTATCTATTGCTCCCCACTGACTTTATTGATCTTTTTTGATCACTGCAGCAGATGATATTAAATTCTTTGGAGTTGATCTCATACACAAACTGGGAGAAAGAACTCATAAAAAGATTGATGGCTAACTCTATAGTGCTACACACAATATGATGTTGTATATTTCGACCTTTCCTGGAGGGCAAAGTTTGAAGTGTCTGAGCCTCTCCCAGTAGACTAGAATATGAAAACAATAGAAAAAAATCAACAAAACCAAAAGTTGGTTTTTAGAAAAGATCAACAAAATTGACAAAACTTAAGCTAGACTAACAAGATCAAAGAGTAAAGATTCAAATCACTAAAATCAGGGATGAAACAGGGAATATTGGAATTGATCTTACAGAAATAAGAAGTATTATAGGAAAATACTATGAATAACCAGATTATCTGGATGAAATGTAGAAATTCTGAACAAAACACAAAATACCAAAATTGACTCAGGAAGAAATAGAAAATGTAAATAAACCTATAACAAGTAAAGAAATTGACTTAGCAATTTAAAAACTTTCCACAAAGGATAGCCCAGGCCCAGATGATTTACCACTGAATTCTACTAACCATGTAAGGAAGAATTAATACTAATCCTTCACAAACTCTTCCAAAAAATAGAAAAGGAGGAGATAGTCTCCAACTCATCTTGTTACCAAAACCAAAGACATCACAGAAAAGAAAACTTTGGGCCAATACCTTTACAAACATAGATGCAACAATTCACAACAAAAAAACTAACAAAGTGAATCTAAATACATTTAAAAAGAAAGTATTATCCACATGACCAAATGGAATTTATCATAAAAATGCTAGTTTGGTTTACCATTTGAAAATTAATTCCGAAATATGCCATACTAATAGAATAAAGACAAAAATCAATAGATGAAGAAATAGGGTCTCAATAAATGAAGAAAAAGTATTTGACAAAATCTAATACTCTTTCATGATAAAAAAACATGCATCGTAGATAGAAGGGAGAGAAGGGAACTTCCTCAAATTGATAAGGCATCTACAAAACACAAACACCTAACATCATATTTAATGGTGAAAGATTGAATGATTTCCTCCTGATTCTTGTCTGCAACTTGGTACTTAGATTTGCAACAGGCCTCTCAAAATATATATATCCTGAATTGAACTCTTGATACTCACCAAACCTGCTTCTTCTCCACTTTTCTCTCAAGAATTGGAATCACCATCCATCTGATTGAGCCAATCAAAAACCCAAGTGTCATTCTCAGTTACAATCATTCCTCCCACATCCCTTAACAAATCTTGATTACGCAACTCCAAAACATTATCAGGTGCTATCACAACAAAAACAAAATGTGGGAGTACCTTTGGAATTAGGAAGTGTGTGGAAGCTGAAAGAACTTTTAGGAAAGTGTGTTAGTGAAAGTGTAAGGTGTTTTGACTAAATGTTAGCAGAAGTCCAGTGGCCTTAGTGGATGCTACCAGAGAGGATATAAAGGGAAGGAAGAAAAAGGTACTGGAAACTGGAAGAAAGAGGATCCTTACTACACAGTGGCAGAATGTTTAGCAAGAGTAAACTGTAGAAAGTAGAAACTGTGCCCAGTGAACTGGGTGACCCAGGTAAGATTTCCAGGCAGAGGGCGGAAGATGCCTCCTGGTTTCTTCTTCCTACTTAAATTTAAATGCAAGAGGAAAAAAATAAAATCAAGGAAGGATTGTTAAACAAAAGAAGCCCGGACTTGCAAATTTTGAAAATTTTCAGTTTCGTCTACTGACAAAGAATAAGATTAAGACATAGCTTTGAGGCAAACCTATTGCAGCAATCCATAATTTGTTACACAGCAATATATAACTTATATACTTTCTATCACATTCAGAATAAAATCTCCAATTCTCTACTATGGCCTATGAAATTCTGCCTTTATCTGCCTATCTAGAAGATCAACTCCTACACCACTTCCCCCCACCCCCACCTCACTGGGCTCCAGCAAGGCTGAATTTCACTTTCATTCTTGAACACAGCAGGGTCTCTTCTATCTAAGTGACTTTGTATTTTCCATTCCCTCAATTTCAAATGCTCTTCCTCCAATATGTTCCTGACTGGCTCTTTGTTGTCATTCAATCCCTTCATTTGTATGTAGATCGAAGGTATTTAAATCAAATACAAAAGGAAGGATTGAATGAAAGGCAAAATTTCTCTAAGGGGGTGACATTTCAGCTGTTGTCTGAATGACAAGAAAGAGCTATTAGTGTCATTCAATACCTGGTATTATTTCTTAATTTATTGATTTGCTTATATTTTAATTGCCTTTGTATCACATCAGAAATGTCAACTCCATGAAACACTTGGTTTTCTTGTTTTCATTATATCCTCAGTAAGTAAAACAGTGACCAGCATTTACTAGGAACCCAACAAATGCTTGCTGAATGAACAAACGAATGAGTAAGCAAATTAATCCCTAGTTTAGGTAACTGGGGTTAGATCTCACAGCTAGAAAATGATGAAACTACTAACTCACCCTCTTAACCTCTCCCCTCAATTATTTGAACATTTCCAATGAGATTGATGTTGATTACTTCAGATCTCCATATACATTGACACTATCTTTTTAAATGTATTAACAGAAATCTTCGAAAGACCCAGAGCAAAATAGCATCATAAAATGTTAGCTTAAGAATCTCTTAATTTATTGAAGATGTGACTGAAATGTGAAAAAGGGTTACGATTTCATTTGGCCATTTCTTCGTATATATTTGCCATAGAATTTTCCTTTCTTCTGCCGGACTCAGGTAAGTAAGGGTTGGTATTTGATCATTTCTCCTTTTCTTCCTCTTAATAAATTTTACAGAAAGAAATATGACCAAAGAAAAGCCCACCGCAGGGAATATGAACATTGAGGGGCCATATGGAGCCGAGTGGAAGCCATTAGAGTCACTTCATCTTGTATGGGCAGTAAAATCACTCTGGCAAATGCAGTCATGACCCAAATTCATTGCCACATGGCAGTGAGTGTTCTGGCCAAGTGATTATTTTTGTAACTCCATCTGCTTGGCATCACCAGAGCCTCCAACAGCATGCTAGAAGTTGAGACAGTCTCACCTGGGGGAAGAATCCAAGCTCCTTCATTATTGGGTTATTCTAGGGCTTATGTGGTCTTTTCCAGCCGAGAATTCTGTTTTGATCTCACTAGGGGTGAATCCATTACTCTCTCCGAGATGGCCTTATTGGCTCACTCAGCACCCCTCAACTCTTTTAGCTACATATTGAAAACTTTTCTTGAGCCAAAGGCAAGAGACATAACTAGCAACTGGCTTTGAAAACTGTGGACAAATTGTGTCTCATTCATCAGGCTTCTCACCAGTGCCACTCCACCCCCATAATAATTCCTCAAAGCACACACACACACACATCACATGCACACACGTATACACAAACACACATACACCACCCCTTTAATAGTGACACTTTCAAATTAGCATGAAAACCCAAAGGCTGGTTTCCACACTTGTGTCTTGCTAGGCTACCTTCCTCATTTCCTGAATTTGTTCTTTATTTTTTTAATGTTATGTTAATCACCATACATTACATCATTGGTTTTTGATGTAGTGTTCCATGATTCATTGTTTGCGTATAACACCAAGTGCTCCATGCAGTACGTGCCCTCTTTAATACCTATCACCAGGCTAACCTCCCCCCCGACCCCGCTCCCCTCTAGAACCCTCAGTTTGTTACTCAGAGTCCATAGTCTCTCATGGTTCATCTCCCCCTCCAATTCCCCCCCCTTCATTTTTCCCTTCTTACTATCTTCTTTTTTTTTTTTTAACATATAATGTATTATTGGTTTCAGAGGTACAGGTCTGTGATTCATCAGTCTTACACAATTCACAGCGCTCACCATAGCACATACCCTCCCCAATGTCTATCACCCATTCACCCCATCCCTCCCACCCCCCACCACTCCAGCAACCCTCAGTTTGTTTCCTGAGATTAAGAATTCCTGAATTTGTTCTTATTTGAAATTTCATTGCATGTTATGTGCTCAAACTCAAATGGATATCACTCTCTTTCCAGGAGAGTCAACAAGGAAGTTAGAAAGGCTAGATTGAGATAATAGTGAAAATTTCAAGGTGTGCACCCAAGGATAATAGTGAAAATACTTCCTAGATACATGTAGTCCCCAAGGCTCGGTCTTTGCCTAAATCCTCACACCAACAAACCAGAGCAGCAAACTAGAGTGCAAAATGGCAGATATGGTGGGAGATGGTGATATAGTATCTACACATGGAGAGGCCTGATCCTCAGTTTCTCTTTTTTTTAAGATTTTATTTATTTATTTGACAGAGAGAGTGAGAGAGCACAAGCAGTGGGAGCAGTAGAGGGAGAGGGAGAAGCAGACTCCCCACTGAGCAGGGAGCTGATGCAGGGCTCAATCCCAGGACCCTGGGATCATGACCTGAGCCGAAGGCAGACTTTTAACCATCTGAGCCACCCAGGTGCCTGATCCTCAGTTTCTAATACCTACTGGATTCTCTGTCTGGAGCAATATTTTTTAATATTGCTTTGGCATCAAATCCTCTCTGGAATAAACAGTGTGTGTGTGTGTGTGTGTGTGTGTGTGTGTGTGTGTGTGTGTATGCGCAAGCACTTAAGAGAAAGAAAGAGACTGAGAATTTGTTTCATAGACGTTTCTAGGCCATGACAGTACCCACTGAAAAGATGATTTGACGTATTGGAAAGGGTGGGAGTAATACAGAGAAATCTAAGTCAGGGTGTCCTTGCTCTGCTTATGGGTCAGACCAACCATCAGAAGAAACTCATCAGCTTGACCAGGCATATTCCCTAGGGAACTTTAGGCTCACTTGATCCCATAGACCAAGAAGCCTCCACAGCAGACCAATCTGTCCCCAGGATACATAGATTTCATTAGCCCCAGCTGGGATTTTCAAAGCCCACAGCTATACAGACAAATGTTTTCATGTCTTTTCCAGCCGCTCAATCACCACATATTATGAAAATGCCATTACGTGGTGGTGTTTATGGCATGTTTGTAGACTGAATAAAAGTTGCATTCTATAATGGACAATTGACCCACCTAGGCATTAGAGGATGTGTATTCCAGTCTTTTCTATATAAATTCCAAGCCTCTCTGAAACTCATCTTCCCCGTCTTTAAAATGAAGAAAAAAGTAATATCTACTCTTCCAAACACACAGGTCAGGATCATAGGAACTTGACTATGTGAAACAGCCCAAAAAATGTGTGTTCCAAAAGAAAGGCATCATTATGTTTCATGTCAGCTTACAGTTTGCTTTAGGCACCAGCTGGAGAAATCTTAAATGCTCCACATGCATGCTGCTGGAAGCATGTTAGAGTATATATTAGTGATTCTCAACTGGAGCTGATTTTGCCATCTGAGGGACATTTGGCAATGTCTGGAGACAGTTTTGATTGTCATGGCCATTGGAGGGGGCGGGGATACTCCATGTATCTGTATCTATAGGGCAGAGGCCGAGCATGCTTCTAAATACCCAACAATGCACAGAGCAGCCCCTCACAATGAAAAATTATCTGATTCAGAATGTAAGTAGTTGGGAAATTGAGAAACCCTGGTGTGTTCACATGTTTCCACTCTGCCTTCACGCCAGAGAACAGTTGTTTGCCTTGATACGCTGCTGATCCTTGGGTGCACACCTTAAAATCTCCATAACCCAGCCAGGGCTAATGAAATTCCTTGCAGTATCCAACCCAGTTGTTCTCAACTTGTGGTCCTGTGGTCCTCTGAGCAGCTCCATTAGCGCATCCCCTGGGGAACCTGTTAGAAATGCAAAGCCTGGGGCCCTGGCTCCAGTCCTGCTGAATTGGTGGGGCCCAGCAATCTGGGTTTTAACAAGCCCTCCCTAGTGATTGAACTGCCCACTGGAGCGTGAGAACCACTGACTAAACAATCATCATGACTCAGACTTTGCCACGCTGCACTTGGACAGAGCAGTACCCTGGGCCCAGCTGTGGGGACTCCTGGCTTATCTTCGGCCCAGGAACCTCCCTGCTAGCAGCTCTGTGGTTCAAGGAGCTTAGGCAACCTCTAGCTGCAGAAAGCAAAATGTCATTATGACTTAGACCTCCTATTACATGGCGCCTAGCTGAGAACCACCTGGGGGGAGTGATGGTGCCAGATGGCACACTTTCAGTTTTGATTAGGTGTTTTGGATGATGAGCTGCTCACAGCAGAGCTGAGTGTGGACCTGACTCTCCCTGGGTGAGGGCCTGGCTCCAGGTTCCACGCCATGCCACCACGTGCTGTGGCTGGTGTGGCAATGTACTCTCCCTAGCTGGAAGGGAGGCAGTTGAGGCAGAAATGGGGGCGGATAGGTATAGGACTCTCCAGAGCCTGTGACCTTCCCTTCATGAGAGGCTCCTGTGTCCAGACATTCCCAATGGGAAGAGAATACGGTAAGTTCCTTCTGTATCCCTGACATGTTCTCTGACCATGTGGCCCTGGGAAAGTTCGTTAACCTTCTCTAGACCACAACTGCTTCATAAGTAACTTGGGAGTAGTCATACCTTTCCACTACTTCATCAGATTATTCATTCACTTAATCAATATCTATTGTATACCTACCATGTACCGTTTGGTGTGGAAATTTGTAACTGGGAATCAAAGATGCATGACACAAAACCAGTTGGGAACACACACACATGCACACGCAATTGTTCATAATATAATGCAGTAAATGCTACACGTGGTCTGATGGGAGCCCAGACGAGGAACTGCAGAAGACATCTGCCCTGTTTCTTCCCGCTTATTCTGAGAGCAGCACCTAAGCCAGCATCGGGTAATGAGGCCTCTCTCATAGACCCAGGCTTGGCAAATGTGTCCATGAAGCAGTACAGCTCTCCCCTGGCGAGGGCTGGGCCCTGGGGCCGTGCTAATTCTGTCACTATGTCCCTAGAAGTACATTTTTGAGCTAATGAAGCAAAGGCTGAAAAAAACGTGAATCCCTTTTCTTGCAAACAGGGGAGGTACGAAAAGACTACCTATCTGCTTCTGTTTCCTTAATCCTAGGACTGCTTTCTGAGAAATGATTGTTCAGCTTTTCCTTCGGTTCTGGGAGGACCGGATACACTGCCAATAAACGTTCTCTTGCCAACCAGAGTTTTTCTGTTGCTCACATCCAGGGAATTCTAACTAACACAGGGATTGTTAGGACCCAATGAGCAAAGGTAGATTCACCGTGAAGCTCTCTGAGCTTGGGCCTCGGGACCTTCACTTGCATAAGCCCCTTCCAAGGTGCTCAGAAAACCCCAAGCAAGGTGTTCAGACAGTCAAAGGTTTTCATCACATTGCAAAAGTGAGTTTTAATAGCAACTGGTTAAGACTACTGCTTCTTTCCCATCTGGCTTCCATTTAATCACATTGCCCTTTGTCCTGGATGATAACAGGGTGGCCAAAGTCATCGTGATGACTCAGCTAAGGGGAAGCCAAGTTAGCAAGACATTTAGTTGGGGTTTAATGGAGTCATTATTAGATATTCAGTCATTTTCAGATGTAGTAAAGTTATTGCTAGTCTTTCAGGTTTAGGAAAACCATAGGTTTCATGCATCCTAAGCCATCTATACTTTAAAAAAACAAATTTTAATCAACCATGTTAGAGGAATGACTACATTATATTGCTATTTCTTTATTGAAAATTATGTTATAAAACTTGCCATAATGAAGAGGTGATAAAAGAAGCAGCCCCCAAAACAAGCTACGGAAAAAATAAGGTAGAGACATATCAAGCAATTCATTAATAAAATTAATTTAAAAAAACTAATAAAAAATATTAGTGACTTGTAATGCAGTATTGGTCAGTTTTTCACAACTTGAATTTGTTGTGATTTTTCTCATTCTAGATAAATATTCATGTTCCCATCTAATTTTGTTCCTTTCTTTTAAAAGATGTCATTCCAAACTGAGTAAGGATCACATCCCATGTAACCTGATCCAGCCCTGCAGATAAAATTATGTATGGGGTGGCCCTTTGGAAACTGTGACTGGTTGTGTCAAGGTAAAGAATGACATCTTCAGGGGCACCTGGAGTGGCTCAGTTAGTTAAGCGTCTGCCTTCAGCTCAGATCATGATCCCAGGGTCCTGGGATAGAGCACTGCATCAGGCTCCCTGCTCAGCGGGGAGCTGCTTCTCACTCTCCCTCTGCCTCTCCCCCTGCTTGTGCTCTCTCATGCTCTCTCTCTGTCAAGTAAATAAAAAAAAAAAAAGAATGACATCTTCATCCAGCAAACTGGGAGCTGACTTTATGCCAGGTACTGCATAGATACTGAGGATCCAAAGTGGAAAAATCCAATGGTTCCCAAACCCAGCTAAGGAGCCGAACTGTAAAAAATATACAGATTTCTGGGTCCAAATGAGGCTCACTGAGTCCAACCATTGGGCTGGAACCCATGAATCTATATTTTAAACAAATTTCCCTAAGTGATTTTTATGCAGCCAAAGCAGGACTGGTCCTCCACATAATCCTCCTACTGAATCATAGGGTAATTCTATTTTTAACTGTTTGAGGAACCTCCATACTGTTTTCCACAATGGCTGCACCAGTTTGCATTCCCACCAACAGTGCAAGAGAGTTTTCTGGCCACATCCTCGCCAACACTTGCTGTTTCTTGTGTTTTTCATTTTAGCCATTTTGACAGGTGTGAGATGATATCTCGTTGCCTCCATTTTACAGACGGAGGCCTGGAGGGCTGAAGCCTCCTGCCCCGAGTCCCACAGTGAGGTGTTAGACCGAAGCGCCAAACCCCAGCAGTCTGACTCCAAGTTCACATTCTTCCCATCGTGATACACACCACCTCCATTTCAGCACACGCACAACACTGGGGGGGCATCAACCTCCAGAACCTTGCTATTCAAAGTGGGGTGGAAGGGGGTATAGCTCAGTGGAAGAGCATTTGACTGCAAAGTGGGGTGGAAGACCAGTGGCGGGGGGGGGTCCCAGGGGAACTTGTTAGAAGTGCAAAATCTAGATCTGTGGAATCAGAATGTGCATTTTAAGAAGGTCCTGGGGGATCTGTGTGCACAGCGGGGTGAAAGGAGGCCTGCTCTGGAAAAGAGGGAAGGTGAAGAAGGGGGTTCCGTGGGACAGACACAGGCCAGCCTCATCCCCAGGGGGTCAGGATTTAGTAACAACATTCTTCTCCAACTCCCACGCCCCTCACTCATCAGGGAGAGGCAATTCCCAAAAATGTAAAAAAGGATTCCCACTGAAATTTCTCGATCAGAGGTCCTGTTTCTCCCACCAACCTTGTTTTGAACTTCTAAACCTGCATTGTCTAATATAGTAGCACGTCTGGCAACTGAGCCCTTGAAATGTGGCTAGTCCAAATGGAGATATGAGGGAAGTATAAAGCATCAGATTTTGAAGACTTATTATAAAAGGGGATAATAACGTTTTACTGATAATTATCTAGATTGCATGTTGAAATGATAATATTTGGGATACATTGGGTTAGATCCAATGTACCATTACAATTAATTTTACCTTTTTATTTTTTTTAAGTGTGGCTCCTAGAGCATTGTAAATGACATTTGCCAAAGGACAGCAAGAATTGGTGGCCTCTATTATATTTCTGCTGGGCAGCATGGCCCTAACCCCTGTGCTTCAGTCGTGAAAGAAGACTGAAATTTCTCTACTTTTCTATCAAATGTGATAGGTGACAGCGGATTTTTTTTTTTTAAGATTTAATTTATTTATCTGACAGAGAGAGAGCAAGGAGGGGGAGCGGCAGGCAGAGGGAGAGGGAGAAGCAGGCTTCCCACGGAGCAGGGAGCCCGATGCAGGGCTCGATCCCAGGACCCTGGGATCATGATCTGAGTCGAAGGCAGATGCTTAACTGACAGAGCCACCCAGGCTGCCCCAAGGTGACAGCAGATTCTGACTCTGAGGAAGTTCGCGGGATCAGCAAATTCCCTTGAGATCAGGTTGGAATCCAACAAGGTGCCTTCCCCGTGGACTGAGCCATGGGTTAATGAAACGGCAGAGCTGGTCTCTATGTGCATAAGGGCTTTGGATTTGGGGCTGAGAGAGGAGTCTGTTTGCAGCTTCTGGGGAGCAGAGCAGAAGAGCGGAAGAAGGAAGGAGTTCTCGGTGATTCGGCGGCCTCCACGGTGCTGGGGAAGGTAGGCGTATCTCCCATGCCTTGGCCCCTTGAGGGTAACAACTCCATTTGCCTCCTTGAGTCC
This sequence comes from Callorhinus ursinus, assembly GCF_003265705.2. Classification (NCBI taxonomy): domain Eukaryota; kingdom Metazoa; phylum Chordata; class Mammalia; order Carnivora; family Otariidae; genus Callorhinus; species Callorhinus ursinus. The sequence goes on along the minus strand of NW_027397066.1, from coordinate 40,965,862 downwards.
TTCTAAGTTCAGGACAGCTTAGCTGTCTCACGACGTAACTTGGCAGAGAATCCATAGATGGAATATATACTAAATTGCATCTCAGTGAATTATTCCCATAAAGGTTAATAGGACAAAAAAACCCAGAGCAAGTCACCTTTTCTATACCATTGCCTTTCAAACACACGTGCCGGGATTATATACAAGGCAAACCAAGTAGGGAGAATGAGCTGGGCGCTTCCTGGAGACCAGAGCTGCAGACCACATGGAGCTTTTGAGGCCTGCCAAGGTCAGCTTCATGGTGAAATAGGTTTCAGCTGGTCCTCCGAACTCCCACTCTCTGCTGGGTTCAACAGCTTAGTTTCTGAGTGCAAGAAGTGGGGGGAGATCCCTGAAGGCTGCAACTTAAAAAACAAAACAAAGCCTTGCTAAATGTGTTCCAGCTTTTCCTGTCCTAACACAGACAGCTGCTTTGTGGGGCTCATGAAGGTTGCTGCTGTAGAATATTTCAAATAGGAAGGGAGTTCCTATGATTTCCTACTGAATGAGAAGGGGGCTCATCGTCTTGGGGTTACAAAGCACAGATTATATGGAAGACACTATTATGATGTTTTTCGTGAGGTGATGGTAGCTGGGAGGAAGGGACAAAATGTTGGCATCAGGGGTGAACCCCGGGCCTGGTCTTTATTTTGTGGGTTGGATAGTAATTATACCCAAGCACTGTGATAAGGTCTCCTGTAAAATAATGAGGGAATGAGGGGGACGCTGTGCTCTCGGGAGAGAAACGGAAAGAAAGCCATGCCAACGCTATTAGGTGACATAACTTGGCAACATAATTTAGTGCTGGTGGGGAGGAAAGAAAATCCTTTAAGCAGACTTGAAGGAGGCTTTTATGGTTTCGCATTGTTTGGTAGAATGTAGGAATGTCCTGTAGGGAGTACAAGAGTAGAAACAACAACCACCTTTGTGGGAACACGCTCTACACCAGACCCTACACCAGACCCTGCCCCAGGCCCTCTCACATATTCATTCCGATCTTCACATCAGGCCTGCCAGAGGGGTGTTATCCACATCTGCTTCATGTCAGTTCTCTTTCCAGAGCCAGGCTCTGTGGTTAAGCTGTGTTAAAGGCAGGAGGTGAGGCCGCAAAGAGAGAAAAGAAATGTAAAAAGGCAACATGTTTGTCACTGTTTGCACGAATATTAGGGTCTCACAGGAAGTTACATGGATGCCACAGAGAACCTGGAAACATCTTTTGAGACAAGTTATCCCAGAGGTCGTGGAACAGAAGTTCTCACAGACAAAATTAAGATACTTGGAACAATTTAAAACACGCAGCAAGGAGCCAGAGAAAGGGTTGGGCTGGGATAACATGGGGGATGGGGCGCCCGGGAGGACACCTGTGGGATGGGAGGACCACACTGCCCGAGTCCTGGATTAGGCAATGTTTACTTGCTGCTTCTCTCTCTGCCACGTCAGCCTTTCCCACTGATGTGCGGCTGCAAAGACCAGAGTCAAGGTTGGAGCAAGGAAGCCCCAAAGGTGGAAAATACTTGGGGCCAAAATACACACGTCCTTCATGGGACAGATGTAGGAATAAGTACCCTTGGCCACAGCGATAGCTTGCCAATCAGCCTGATGAGCAACTGTGGATTGTTCGTGTGTTCTTGCGTTTTGTGAGCAGAGGACTCATGGAACAGAATAGGTGTCACCACCGGGCGGCCAAACGAAAACTCTATGAATACCAAAGGCCTCGTATGCCTCGTGTGCATTTAGTGTTTCACAAATATTTGGTGCCTCATGAATGTCAAGTTTCTCTTGGCCCTTCCACTCCTTTCTCACTTAAATTAGGAAGTTACTACTTTTAATCTACTAGCTTAGATTTGTCTAACATATTCCATGAATTCTGACTATGTCTCACACTCTATTTGCTTACTTATGATCTATACTGAACACATCTCATGAGTTTCACATCTTCTATAGTACGATAGAAGAATATTGGACTGTTCCCAAATAATACTGGAAATGCACATCACAGTTGATTCACGCTGACCATTCCTATTGGGATAGAAGCCCTCTCAAGTTAGACCTTGCCTGTCTTGTTTATTGTTGTATCTTTAATGTTTCATATACTATGAGTGCTCTTTAAATTGCTGAGCGCGTGAATGAACGTCTGAGAAATGAGGAAATACAGAAAGAATGATTAGGCTAAAGAAAGGATCTCATGAGTCAAAATCTCCTTCTGCTAAAAAGCCATGGGTCCCAAGGGTGCAGGTGCCCTCCTTTTCTTTATTTTAATCAGCCCCGTGCTTCTGCAAGAGCACCAGCTCTCAAAAGCGTGCCCCAGAGCGGGAATAGCAACCGCTGGGAACTTGGTAGAAATGCAAATGCTCAGCTCCCCCAGACGGCTCTCCCATCTACTGAATCAGAAACTCTGAGGGTGGGCCCAGCAATCTGTATTTTCACAACCCCTCCAGGTGTTGCCCGGCATGCTCAAGTTTGAGAGTCACTGTGCTAGAATATTGTGGTGTTATAGGGTTTAATTTCAAGACATTTTCCTTCCAGGATACTGTGTTTCTCCACTCCAGAAACAGGGGTCCCGTTTCATTTGTTTATCAATGAAACCATGCTTGTGTTTGTAGCCTCCAAGGATGAGGATGTTTCCTTGCTGACAAATGCTACATGAGCAACACCCGATTCTCTCTCCCCCTCTGCCCCTCCCCCACTTCAAAAAAAATTAAGTTGCTTGCTGTAGGATGGCCACACAAACCCTCTCCTCTGTCTCCTCTTCGAAGTGTTTAGCAAAGCCTGCCTTACTTATTAAAGCTTTCCTGTGAGTGGATTCTTTCGGGGGGAACTCAAAGGGGTGCTGAGTTCCTCATCTATGTCCACCCAGAGGGTGCAAGGGGACAGCAAATGGGTACACAGGAGTGGAAGAATGAAGCCACAGGCATGTAAGTGAAACAATGAGAGAGATCCCTCTCCTAGAAGACACTCCCCCCATCTGGTGAGCAATAGGTATTCCCAGGGCTGTTTTAAAGCAGCAGGTGGTTTGAGGCGCTGGTGTGGAGTAAAAGGCTGGGGTGTTGAATGCCTATGGGCAAGCACTTGTGCATGTCTTAGTTTTAGTGCACATTTCCTGGTGTGCCTTAGTGGAAGAAAAGGTCTGTGACTTTTCACACACTACTTCTAAAATGTATAAAATTGCGTGGCTTGCGAACTTTGAGTTTCAAGACCGTGTTTCTTTTATTTTTTTTTTTTAAGATTTTATTTATTTGACAGAGAGAGACACAGTGAGAGAGGGAACACAAGCAGGGGGAGGGGGAGAGGGAGAAGCAGGTTTCCTGCTGAGCAGGGGGAGTGGGAGAGGGAGAAGCAGGTTTCCTGCTGAGCAGGGAGCCCGATGTGGGACTAGATCCCAGGACCCTGGGATCATGATCCAAGCGGAAGGCAGATGCTTAACGACTGAGCCACCCAGGCGCCCCCTAGACCATGTTTCTTTTAAACTTTGTATCTAAAACTGAATCCCGTCAGCGGTATAGCACCTCTGTCCCTTACTTCAATTTTGAATTTTGTGAGGCAGCCAGTCCATAGTGGCTTTCGGTTCTCCTGGGGCTTTTCGAATTTCATTATCTTTTGATATGTGCACCTGCGATATACATCAGAATGAAAAGGAAACAGCTCTGTTTCTATGCTTGGTGTCTAAGTTGATGGCAAGTGAAAACTGTGAGCCTGATTGAATTACTTTCATATTTAAAACCGACTCCGCACTCCCTTCTTCTATCTCCTTGGTAGTAGCAGAGAGCTCTGTACTTTCCACAGGATGTTGTATAATTTCCTTTTAAAAAGCTTCAGTGAAGCTAAACGTGGCTAATCGGCAAACTATTTTCAAACATGGAAGCCAGGGCATGTAGAGTAGCCGGGACATCAGAGTTACTGGTCGTTGACCAACTGAGTAGGCTTGCTACCTCTCTACTTCTTCCCTCTCTGACTAAAGACCATATTACTCATATCCTTTAAGCACATTTGAAATGCTGGTTCTTAAATTTTCAAGAAAGAAATAGGATTAATTAGCTTTATGGCCACATTAAAAGCCTGTACTCCTTTAGAGGGCATTGGCAGTGGCTCTAAACTCACTCTTTTATCCCTGTGAAGTTTTCCTCTTATTATTTGTTTAATTTTCTCATTGCAAATATGATTCATGGTAATATAATAAACAGCATAACACACAGACAGGGGCTTCTTGATTTTCAAGTCTCATGACCTAATTGGTCTTTTGATTGAAGATGACAAGCAGTCTTCCAATGTATGGAGCTCTTCTTTTTGTGGCTCAAACACTTGATCTATTGCAGTGTTTTCAAATCTTTTCTTGGAATGTGATCATGATTTTGAAAATAATATTTTAGATGTGGAACCAGTTTTCTCCCCCTCTCTCTCATAAAATAAAACAAAATAAAAAGTTTCGTAAAAGAATACTTATTCTTCCCACATGGGCTAAGCACTGAATCTTCCCATTCTATTCTTTTACTTTTAAAAAAATTGTTCTTCCCTTCCCTTTTTTTTATTAAGTTATAAATTTTAGTTAACATACAGTGTTGTATTAGTTTTGGGTGTACAATATAGTGGTTCAACACTTCTATACTTTACTCAGTGCTCATCATGATAAGTGCCCTCCTTAATCCCCATCCCCTGTTTCACCCCTCCCCCCACCTGCCTCCCCTCTGGTAACCAGCAGTTTGTTTTCTATAATTAAGAGTCTGTTTCTTGGTTTGCCCCCCCGCTCTCTTTTCCCCTTTGCTCATTTATTTTGTTTCTTAAATTCCACATATGAGTGAAATCATATGGTATTTGTCTCTCTCTGACTGGTTTATCTCACTTAGCATTATACTATCTAGCTTCATCCATGTTGCAAATGGCAAGATTTCTTATCTTTTAATGGCTGAATAATATTCCATTGTGTATACATACCACATCTTCTTTGCCCATTCATGTATCAGTGGACACTTGGGCTGCTTCCATAATTTGGTTATTGTTAATAATGCTGCAATAAACAAAGGGGTGCGTGTATCCCTTTGAATTAATGTTATTGTATTTTGGGGGGTAAATACCCGGTAGTGCAATTACTTTACCTTTAGGGAAGCTCTATACTGTTTTCCATAGTAGCTGCACCAGTTTGCATTCCCACCAACAGTGCAAGAGGGTTCCTTTTTCTCTACATCCTCACCAAGACTTGTGTTTTTTATTTGAGCCATTTTGGTAGGTGTGAGGCGATATCGCATTGTGGTTTTTGATTTGCATTTCCCTGACGACAAGTGATGTCAAGCGTCTTTTCATGTGTCTGTTGGCCGTCTGTATGCCTTCTTTGGAGAAATGTCTGTTCGTGTCTTCTGTCCATTTTTTAATTGGATTATTTGGTTTTGGAGTGTTGAGTTGTATCAGTTCTTTCTATATTTTGGATACTAACTCTTTATCAGATATATCATTTGCAAATGTCTTCTCCCACTCAATAGTTTTGCTGATTTTTTCCTTCACTGTGAAGAAGCTTTTAATTTTGACATAGTCCCAATAGTTTATTTTTGCTTTTATTTCCCTTGCTGCAGGAGACATATCTAGAAAGATGTCGCTACAGCTGATGTCAGAGATATTACAGCCTGTGTTCTCTTCTAGGACTTTTAATGGTTTCAGGAGTCACATTTAGGTTTTTAATCCATTCTGTTTATTTTTGTGTATGGTATAAGAAAGTGGTCCAGTTTCTTTCAGCATGTAGCTGTCCAGTTTTCCCAAGACCATTTTTTGGGGCAAACTCTTTTTCCCTTTGCATATTCTTTCCTCCTTTGTCAAAAATAATTGACCATATAGTTGTGCGTTCATTTCTGAGTTTTCTATTCTGTCCCAGTCATCTATGTGTTTATTTTTCTGCTAGTATCATACTGTTTTGATTACTGTGGCTTTGTAATATAACTGGAAGTCCAGAATTGTGATACTTCTAGCTTTGTTTTTCTTTTTCAATGTTGCTTTGGCTATTCAGGGTCTTTTGTGTTTCCATATGAATTTTAGTATTGTTTGTTCTAGTTCTGTGAAAAATGCTGTTGATATTTTGATAGGGATTGTATTAAATGTGTCGAGTCATTGGGTAGTATAGACATTTTAACAATATTTGTTCTTCCAATTCATGAGCATGGAATGTCTTTCCATTTCTTTGTGTCATCTTCAGTTGCTTTCACCAGTGGTTTATAGTTTTCAGAGCACAGGTCTTTCACCTCTTTGGTTAAGTTTCTTCCTAGGTATTTTGTTCTTTTTGGTGCAATTGTAAATGGGATTGTTTTCTTAATTTCACTTTCTGCTGCTTCATTATTTATGTATAGAAGTGCAACAGATTTCTGCACATTAATTTTCTATCCTGCGACTTTACTGAATTCATTTATCATTCCTAATATTTTTTTGGTGGACTCTTTACGGTTTTCTATATACAGTATCCTGTCACCTGCAAATAAAGTTTTACTTCTTCCTTGCCAATTTGGATGCCTTTTATTTCTTTTTGTTGTCTGATTGCTGTGGCTAGGATGTCCAGCACTCTGTTGAATAAAAGCGGTGAGAGTGGACATTCTTGTCTTGTTCCTGACCTTAGGGGAAAAGTTCTCAGTTTTTCCCCATTGAGTGTGATGCTCCCTGTGGGTTTTCATATAAGGCCTTTGTTATGTTGCGGTATGTTCCTTCTAAACCTACTTTGTTGAGGGTTTTTTTCATGAATGGGTGCTGTACTTTGTCAAATGCTTTTTCGGGAAGTATTGATGTGATCAGATGGTTTTTATCCTTTCCCTTATTGGTGTGATGTATCATGTATTGAAATACCCTTGCATTCCAGGAATAAATCCCACTAGATCGTGGTGAATGTTTTGTTTTGTTTTTTAATGTATTTTTGGACTTGGTTTGCTAGCATTTTGTTGAGGATTTTTGCCTCTCTTTTCATCAGAGATATTGGCCAGTAGTTTGTGGTGGTATCTTTTTTTTGGTGGTATCTTTATCTGTTATTGGTATCAGGGTAATGTTGGCCTAAAAGAATGAATTTGGAAATTTTCTTTCCATTTCTATTTTTTGGAATAGTTTGAGAAGAATTAGTATTGTCTCTTCTTTAAATGTTTGGTAGAATTCATCTGTGATGAATCCAGAATCCATCTGGCCCTGGACAATAGTTTGTTGGGAGTTTTTTGATTACTGATTCAATTTCATTGCTGGTAATTAGTCTGTTCACATTTTCTATTCTTCTGGCTTCAGTTTTGGTAGGTTATATGTTTCTAGGAATTTATATATTTCTTCTAGGTTGTCCAATAAGCTGGCATATAGTTTTTCATAATATTCTCTTAAAATTGTTTGTATTTCTGTGGTGTTGGTTGTTATCTCTCCTCTTTCATTTGTGATTTTGTTTGAGTCCTCTCTCTCTCTCTCTCTCTCTCTTTTTATGAGGCTGGCTAGAGGTTTATCACTTTTGTTGACCTTTTCAAAGAACCAGCTCCTCGTTTCACTGGGTTTTTTAGTTTCAATATCATTTATTTCAGCCCTAATCTTTATCATCTCCTTCCTTTTGCTGGGTTTGGATTTTGTTTGTTCTTCCATCTCTAACTCTTTTAGTTGTAAGGGTTAGGTTGCTTATTTGAGATTTTTCTTGCTTCTTGAGGTAGGCCTGTATTGCTATAAACTTCCCTCAAAGAACTGCTTTAGCTGCATCCCAAAGATTTTGAATTGTTGTGTTTTCATTTTCATTTGTTTCCATGTGATTTTTAATTTCTTCTTTGATTTCTTGGTTGACCAATTCATCATTTAGTAGCGTGTTACTTAATGTCCACGTATTTGTGCTCTTTTCCAGATTTTTTTCTTGTGGTTCATTTCTAGTTTTACAGCATTGTGGTCAGAAAAGGTGCATGGTAGGACTTTGATCTTTTTTAATTTGTTGAGATTTGTTTTGTGGGCTAATATGTGATCTATTCTGGAGAATGTTCCAGGTGTACTTGAAAAGAATGTGCATTCTGTTGTATTAGGATGAAATGTCTGAATATATATGTTAAATCCAGCTGTTCCAGTGTGTCATTCAAAGCCATGTTTCCTTGTTTAATTTCTGTTTAGATGATCTGTCCACTGATATATATGTGGTGTTAAAATGCCCTACTATTATTGTATTACTATCATTTAGTTTCCTTGTGTTTGTTATTAACTGATATATTTGTGCTTCCATGTTGGGTGCATAAATGTTTACCATTGTTATATGTTCTTGTTGGATTGTCCCCTTTATTATGATACAGTGTCCTCCTTTGTCTCTTGTTACAGTCTTTGTTTTAAAGTCTATTTTGTCCAATATAAGTATTGCTACCCCACTTTCTTTTGACATCCATTTGCATGATAGGTGTTCCTCCATCCTCTCACTTTCAATCTACAGGTGTCTTTAGGTCTAAAATGGGTCACTTGTAGGCAGCATATAGATGGGTCTAGCTTTTTTATCATCTCTGTCACCTTAAGTCTTTTGAGTGGAGCATTTAGTCCATTTACATTCAATGTAATTATTGATAGATACCTATTTATTGCCATTTTGTTACTTATCTTGTGGTTGTTTTGTAGCTTTTCTCTGATCCTTTTTTCTCTTGCTCTTTTTCATGGTTTGTTGGCTTCCTTTAGTGACATACTTGCATTCCTTTCTCTTTATTCTTTGCATATCTATTACTGTTTTTTGATTTGTGGTTACCATTAGATTTGTGTATAACATCTTGTGCACATAGCAGTCTATATTAATTTGATGGTCACTTGAGGTTGAACCCATTCTTTATTCCTCCCCCACACACCCCCATGTTTTAGGTATACAGTGTTATATTTTACATCCTTTTATTTTGTGAATCCCTTGACTGATTTTTACAGATATACTTATTTTTACTGCTTTTGTGATTTCTACTTTTCATATTCTCATGTATAGTCTTTCTTTTCTATTCAAAGAGTCCCTTTTAATATTTCTTATACGGCCGGTTTAGTGGTCATGAATTCCTTCAGTTTTTGTTAGGAACTCTTTCTCTCTCTTTCTATTCTGAATGATAGCCTTGCCATATAGAGTATTTTTGGCTGCAGATTTTTCCCTTTCAGCACTTTGAATATGTCATGCCACTCTCTCCTGGGCTGCAAAGTGTCTGCTGAAAAATCCCCTGGTGGCCTTATGGGATTTCCCTTGTTTTTTGTTTTTTGGGGGTTTTTTTGGTGTTTTTTTTTTAAGATTTTATTTATTCATTTGAGAGAGAGAGAGAGAGAGAACAAGCTGGGGGAGTGGCAGAGGTAGAGGGAGAAGCAGACCCTGAGATCATGACCTGAGCTGAAGGCAGTGGCTTAACCAACTGAGCCACCAGGCGCCCCTGGGATTTCCCTTGTATGTAAGTGTCTTTTTTTCTCTTGCTGCTTTTAATTTTTTTTCTTTATCACTACTTTTTGCCATTTTGACTATTATGCATCTTGGTGTAAACCTCCTCAGGTTGATTCTGTTGGGGGATCTTTGTGCTTCCTGGATCTGGATATCTGTTTCTTTCCCCAGATTAGGGACGTTTTCCAACCATTATTTCTTCAAATAAGTTTCCTGCCCACTTTTCTCTCTCATTTGGAATTCCTATAATGCAAATGTTATGTTTGATGGAGTCACTGCGTTCCCTAAGTCTATTCTCAATTTCCATACTTTTTTTTTCTCACTTGCTCAGCTTGATTGCTTTCCATTGTCTCCTAGGTTGCTAATTCATTCCTCTGCTTCCTCTAGCCTGCTATTTATTCCTTTAAGTGTATTTTTAATTTCATTTACTGTTTTCTTCATCTCCAATTGGTTCTTTTTTATCTCTTTGTTAAGGGTACCTGATGTCCTCCACTCTTTTCTCAGGTCCAGTATCTTTATGATCATTACTTTAAACTCTCTATCAGACATATTATTATATCTATTTTGCTTAGGTCTCTTGCTGTTGTTTTGCCCTGTTCTTTCATTTGGGACATTTTCCTCTATCTCCTCATTTTGTCCAACTCTCTGTCCATTTCTCTATGTTAGGAAAGCCAGCTACATCTCCTGTTCTTGAAGGTAATGGCCTTATGAAGAAGAGGTCCTGTAATACCCAGCAGTGCAGTGTCTCCTGTTCCCCAGGACCTGGTGTTTCAGTATCTACTATGTGTGTGGCCTATGCCCTCCTGTTGTGTCCTGGCCACTTTTTCCTTTAGTCCAGTCATCTGCAGAAGCTCTCTTTGCCTGTTGTGGACAGTGTTGGGAGGGGTGAATTTTAACAAGATGTGCACTGGTCTGTTTGTGAAATGAGACCTGCTGACACCACCTCCAGAGCCAAGGCCCCACAAAACCCACAGATTGGAGATGCGGTCTTGGCGGGGTTTATGCTGGTCTTCTGGCAGGGGTGTGGGGGGTACCCACAGTGCTGGGGCTTAAGCAAGCATGACTGGAAAGGGCAGATTCCGTGAAGCATAAGGGGGTGGGGCTTGGTGTAAGCAAGTTAGGTAGCGAGTGTTGGCACCATGCTGGTTCCTGCAGGTGGCCGTGTGTTTATGTTGCAGTGCAGGGGAGGGAAATGGTGCCTGCCAGTCCCTTTGTTCCTGGAGAGGTCTCCCTGCAATCACTGTTTCTCTGGGGCATGCTCTGAAATGAGTAAATAACTCTTCCTCACATATGCCCCAGACATTTTTCAAACTGCTGCTTCTATGCTGTCTGTATCTCTGAGGGATGTTTGTTGTGCTATCTCTTGAAGGACAGGGACTCAGCTTCCTAATACCCTCTGGGCTCTCTCAGAGCCAAGATCACTGATTTTTAAAATTCCAGGCTTGAAGTCCTGCTGGTTGTAAGCACTCATGAAATTCAGCCCTTCTCATTTTCAAAGCCCAATGTGACGGGGATTCATTTTCCCTGTGTGGGTTCCCCGATGTGATAGTCTATTTCTCACCCTTCTCTACACCCCTGGCTCTCTCCCAACTGTGGGCCACAGTCTGTCTTGCTCCCAAACCACATCTCCCCCCACTTCCTACCTCTTTGATGTGGCCTCTTCTCTACCTTTAGCTGTGAAGTTTGTTTGGCCAGTCTTAGGGTTGCTTTCTGGATTATTTATGCTGACATGACTGTTATCTAATCGTATCCATGGGACAAGTGAGCACCATCTCTCCAGCCTCCAGCAACGTTCCCTTCCCCTCCGAGGTATTTTGTTAAATACACATTTTCTTATACAGAAATGATAACCATTATTATGAGGAACATAAAAAATTGTTGGTAAAAACTGATTAAACAGAAATACAACCAGCAACAATTCATAGGAAATTCTATAGGATAAATGACCCTGCACCTTCAGGAAATAAATCTTTTTTTTTTTTAAGATTTTATTTATTTATTTATTTATTTGAGAGAGAGAGAGAGACAGAGACAGAGCACAAATGGGAGGAGGGGCAGAGGGAGAGGCAGAAGCAGACTCCCCACTGAGCAAGGAACCTGGTGCAGGGCTCAATCCCAGTGCCCCAGAGATCATGACCTGAGCCAAAGGCAGCTGCTTAACCAACTGAGCCACCCAGGCATTGCCAAGAAATAAATCTTAAGGGGAAAAATGATGCTGATTTGACAAACCAACTGTTTAAAAAAAATGATGATGATGAAATAGTAAAAAGACCAGTTGTTGCTAGGGGTTGGGGGTTAGGGGATGACTAGGCAGAGCACAGGGGATTTGGGGGACAGTAAAAATACTCTGTATGATATTATAATGGTGGATACATGTCATTACACATTTGGCCAAATGTATAGAACGCACAGCACCAAGAGTGCACTCTAATGCAAACTGTGGATTTGGGCTATTATGTGTCAATATAGGGTCATCGGTTCTAACAAGTGCACCACTTACGTAGGGGATGTTGATAATGGGGGAGGCTGTGCAGGGGCAGGGGCCGTATGGGAAATCTCTGTATCTTCCTCTTAACTTTGCTGTGAATTTAAAACTTCTCTTTAAAAAAGTCTTTTAAAAAAACAAAACAAAAAAAATGATGAGAAAAGAAAATTTGAACATTGTCTATTTGATGGTATTAAGATATTATTAATATATCACTCACTGGTTGTACCTGTTATATTTTTTAAATAAGACTCTTAGAATTTAGAGATACTGCTTACCAAAGGATTTCATGTAAAATTTATAATCTCTTTGAAATGTAGTCTGGTGTTTATGGAAGAACAGAGAGGGTGTGTACAGATGTGTACCGATGAAAAGAGATTGGCTCTGAATTAATCACTGTTAAGCTGGGTGATTGGTTCATGGGTTTCTCATAGGCTTATTAAACTAATCTCTCTACTTTCAATTTTTGAGATTTCCATAATAACAAGTTAAAAATAGCCAAAGCCACTATGTTTTAGATAAAGTTATCAAGTAGCATCAAGAGAGCTTGGGGGACACAATGGACCCAGGCTGGGAAAATGACTGCTCAGGAAGACCTGGCTGAGGCACGGTGGGGTGGCGGTGGGGGGAGGGGGAGGTAGGGAAGGGGGAAAGAGCAGGGATGAGGATTGTGCTCAGGCTATTGTCAGAGCAAAAGATGCTGTTGTCTTCCCCCAAATCTGGGCCACCTGGGAGAGAGAGCAGACCCATGGTCACTTTAGAATGGACCCTGACGAATGAAGGAAGGCACAACAGAAAGGAGGTGGGAGAGGTACCATCTGATGCAAAGCTGACAGGGAATCGTCAGTAACTAGCTGAAGTTGCAGTTGGAGGGCTTAGCAAGGGGAATCAGGGTCCACAGATGCATTTCAAAAACAAATAAGGAAAAGCTTTGAACACCCATCAAGCTCAAAGAAACTCAGCTTTATACTCTCTTATCCTTGCTTAGGTGCCGCTTCTTACTGGTGTCTTCACTTTGTGTGTAAAGCAAAGCAAGATTTGCTCTGCTCCATGTTTCCTAGAGTCAGAACCTCCAACCATTTGTCAAATAGCTCAAATGGTGAAATGACGTTGAATGCCCAGGGCACTGCCGGCCCACAGCAAGTGCTCCGCTGAGATGCAGTGAAGCAGATGACTGGGGCACTACCCCAATTCTTTTTTTTTTTAACCATTGACCCTCTTCACCCATTTAATGTTCTGTTTCTTTACATGTTAATAGTCTATTAGAACCTTTTTAACATCTATCCAGCACACATTTCTTCAAGTATTCATGTTCAATATGGATATATTACTCAAACTATATCCTTGAAGAGCTCATGATCTCATGATTGAGGAAGCGATCATCAAAGCAGAAACCAAATACACAAAAAAGAAAGTCAGCTTTCTACTTCTGCCAGGGCCTGAGGGAACCAACACCAGATTACATGGGTGCCAGGCAAACACCCCTCTCCTCTCTTTGACTTTCCCACCTCCTCTGCTTCAGCCCTAGAAGACCCAGGGCAACTTGTGGGTGGGGTGCAGAGCATTGGCAGGCGAACCTCATCAAGCAGGCCTGTGGGGGTGGGACGGGGCAGGTAAGAGGCAGGGAGTCTTCACTTCAAAGGAAAGAAAGTTTCCACTCTTATATGTGACTAAACAGTTTAACCATAAAAGTGCTACCATTCTTCAAATGAAAATAAACAGATACATCACGAGATCTGAGAAAAACATAATCCCACAAAACAAGTTGGAATAGTGAGAGAGGGTAATAATCGGGTTGTGTTCTCCTGAACTCACCAGTTCTACCTCGATAACCAACAGTGTCGAGCGATGTGGTACCTGCAGTGTATTCCAGCTTTGCGAAGATACACTGCTTTGCTCTGGTCACTGCCAACACATTGAGATAAAGAAAATGTTACTCCCTAGATATCACTGTAAGGAGAGCTTTGCATTTATTTGGCAGAAATACTTGGATAACTCACTGGAGCGTATTCCAACAACAGGGGTGACTCTAAGCTCCTGGACAAGGATGAGAGATGGGGACAAAGGAGCCAAAACAAAAGAATGAGAGGTGTGCACTCTACATAATGACCTCCCACCCCAGCCCAAACCTTTAGTTGCCTAGAAGCTCAGGGAGGTCTGGCATTCCCTCCAGGGAATCAGTGAAGGGCAAAGGTCAGTGTTGGACCCTCAGCTAATCTACCTGACACTTTTGTACAAGTTAGAAAAGGAAGCCCCTCGGGGCAAACAAAGGACAAAATGGTGTACCCTCGGGGTGGAGGAATTAAGACCCCTCCCTCTGGGTTTTCCTCAGAAGCCTGAGCTGGAGCCAGCTCTAGTTGCCACCCTGCCCGTGGACAGGGCACCTGTGTGCGGCGTCCATCCTGGTTCTGCCTCCCGGTGAACAGCTGCCCTGGGTCTCAACCCAGGTTGATAGAAGAAATGGCACAAATGGACAAGGAGCCAAAAGGCAAAGAAGGCTGTCAAAGCATAAGCCCTCAAGCTTTGCAGGAAAAATGAGGAAGGGCTGTGGAATTGGGATTTCAGGCAACCTTACACAATCTTACAAGTCAACTTGGTTATTTACATGTCAGTTTCTGTGTGCTCTCTCCATGGTTTATCTGATCTTGCCAAATTGTCTATAATTCAGCGGATAAAAACCTCAGGGCTACCTCATCTATCACTGTTCACCCCTGTTAATGACTGGATAAAAGAAACTAACCAAAATGAACTAATGGGGTGCGTGGCCTGCCTTGGACTTTTCCTCTCCACAGCTGGGGCTTAGCCCCTCTCTGCCGGGTGGCAGCTTGAGCTCCAAGGGGCCCGTGCGTAGACAATCATGTGCAGGGACCCCAGCAGCTGCCTCTGCACACTCCCCACTTTGTTTAAAGGAGAACCATATGGCAGGTCTAGGTAAGGGTCCCCTGAAAGAAAAACAAAATGTGTAGGCAAAGAAAATAAATACAGAGGAGACAGAGACAAAAGCAGCAAGTGAGAAGAGGAATAAGGATTTGCCACTGCTGGTGGGAAAATGCGGCCAGCTGGCTGAGCAGATGCCTGAAATGTGGATGGGGAGGAACCCCCCGCTAACCAGATCCGCTTCTGCGTCTGAGGTCGGATCAAGGGTGTTTCCTCGGGCTGTGGGCCTGTGCCACGTCTTGTGGTCCGACTTCGACAACAGCTCCCGGCCTTTCCACTCAAGCACCCGAGGGCATGGGGAGAAGCCAAGGAGAGTGGCCTTGAGCGGAGGGGTGTGGTAGAGGGTGGCTGGAACTCTGGGAAGAGAAGTTTAACTCAAGAGGTGAATGAGTCATGCTGTGAGGCTGGAAGGACAGAGGGAAAGTTGACTAAAGCCACAGATCACAAGAGGGAGTACTCTGCGCCGTATTTGGTGAGTGAGTTGGGGAGAGACCAGTGGTCATGCTGAGCCCCTTTCTGAAGGTTCTTCAGATGCACATTTGGAGCAATCTCAGGGAATATTTTGGCTATAGCAGGAACTAAAAACATAAATGTTGCAGTGGCTGGACAATGAGAAGAATATTAAGGAGTTGGGGTTTAGAGGTGTGGGAGTGAAGAGCACTCAATCAAGTGGTGTATTGACAGTGCAGTCAAGCAAGGTGAGAGGAAATATAAAGTGAGATTCTCGACTGTTCACTGGGTATTCTGCTTTGCCACTCGCTCCAATCATGAGGAACTATGGAAACTCCCAGTCATGGTGGCCTATGGTGTTCACAGATGAGGCTGCTTTCAGCTACAGTTTAACAGAAACCTCCATCTCCACTGCTGGAACAACAGAAATATTTATAAACTCCCAGAACAAGAAGACTGTAGGTAGGGCCATTCCAGGGTGAATTGTGGCTCAAAGACTTCATCAAGGACCCAGGCTTTCTCCATCCTTCAGCTTGGCCAGCATCGGCATGACGGCTTTGACCTTAGCCCAGCTCCCCAGCTGGTGACAAGATGGCCCCCGGATTTCCAGCAGCCATATCCATGCTAGACACCATCCAGAAACAGAAAGGAGATTATGTCTTCCATGCTTATTTTTAAGTGTGAGGAAATCTTTTCCAGAAGATTCCCAGCAGACTTCATCTCACATCCTGTTGCCCAAGTTGTATCACATGTTCTGGTCTAAACCAGCCATTGGCAAAGGTAATGATTAGCTTAGACCAGGGGTCATAATGACTTTTAAATGGTTAAGAAAAAATCAAAAGAAGAATAATATTTCATGACATGTAAAAAGTCTATGAAATTCAAATTTCAGTGTCCATAAATAAAGTTTTATTGGAACACAGCCACACTGGCATTCATTTACACATTGTCTGTGGCTGTCTGGGCAGAGCCAGGGGTGAAAATGCACACAGCAAATTCAGAGTAGGCCAGTCTGACCAATTTTGAGGCCTGTAGGTGAGTCAAGAGACATCCAAAGTCATGTGAATCTCCTGAGAGTTGATGAGCAAGGATCTGACATGATGCCATTTGTAAGAAGTATTATTACTTGTCCAGATTCTGGTGTAGCTTCACTTACACATCTGGAATGTGTAACAAAATTCTGAATTCTCTTTTACTATGTGTATGCTAGTAACCCTCCTTAGGAAAGTACTTAGTAGAGTTTAGATAATTTTTAATGTCCTTCCAAAATTATGCATCAGACACTAAGTCAGAATGCCCAGGCTCTGCCAAACATTACTGAACTGAACAAATCAAGAAAGCTCCCCACACTCTATAATTCCCTAGGTCAGTCTTTTTGACACATTGAAAGATGAGGCAGGGAAACTGCTGGTCTCCTGGTAATTATCACCACCTGTTCTCCAAGCAGCTCTCCCCAATAGAATAGAGTCTCCCAGCAGGGCAGTGAAGGAGGGAGGGAGGGAGGGAGGGAGAGAGCCAGCCCTATGTAGTTAGCAGGTCTGCCTGGTGTCACTGTGGGAGACCCGCCCCCTGCGAGGGCACAATCTCTGTTCTGGGAACTGGACTGGAGCTTGGCAAAATTGGGAAATGGCCAACACTTGTCTTTGAGTGCCCTTATCTCTTATTAGTGGTTTCTTCTAAACCATCTTTCTCAACTTTCTACCTTTCTCGGGCTCCTGGAAGTGGCCCAGTGCCATTTTGCTGCCAAGATCTCATTCCGTAAGATGACACAAAATACCTCATCGTGGACACGACCAGGAGCATGCCACCAGCCTCTGTGCAGCCTTCCTGCGCCCAGCTCCAGTCTCTCCAAGCAATCCTCCACACTAGGGCAGTCTGAGCTTCGGGAAATATCAACCCGAGCCCATAACCCCCTCCCACGTAGATTAACATCCTTCAAGGATCCTACACTGCCTGATGAATACCAAGTGCCTGGGTATGATGTAGACCAGTGTTCCTAAGTGTGGTCCCCAGATCGGGAGTAGCATCCCCTGGGCCTCCATCCCAGCCCTGCGGAAACAGGAATTCTGGTGATGCAGTCTGGAAATTTGTATATTAACAAGCTCTCCAGGCCATTTTGACGTCATGCCAAGTTTGAGAATCCCTGATGCAGGCAATCCCTGCCCACTGACCCAGACTCATTGCTCGCTCCTGCTCAGTACGCATCCTGTGTTTTACCCCAGAGATGGCAAGGAGATTTCACCCAATCTGTCAATTCTCCCCAGGCTGTAGTGGCTACCTGGCATGCTGTGTGGAGGATGCTGAAGCCTCAGTCTTAGCTTCTCCGGCAGGAGATCTGCCCTATGGCTGATGAGCGATGTCTATACGTATGAGGGTAGGGTAGGCAGCGATCGGTCAGGCACTGATTTCCCCCAATTCCCACTCTCGCCACAGACTTTCAGTCCCCCCACATCACCAAGGCTTTGTGTTGAACTGATCTGATAGAGATCCCAGCCACCCCCGCAGAAAGATGGGTATTTCCAAAGGTGACAGCCTAGAGAGGGTTAATTTAGCCCTAACGCGTCAATCCCTAACAAGGAATTGGGAGGATTCAGGCAGGACCAGGGTGGGATTTTGAGGGGAGGGGTTCCCTGCCATGGAGCCACCCTGGTACCTTTTCCTTTGCGTGCCTAACTGGAACTGATTAGGGGCAGGGAAAAGAGCTTAGCCACGGGGCAGAAAGGAAACACCCCATGTGAGGCGAGCCAGCCCGTCATCTGTTGCTGGAGATGGATACTGTGGCAAAGCTCCTGCTCAGGATCCCCAATCCTAAGGGGGGGATTTCAGTGCAAAACTTAATTTTTCCTCCAGGAGAGGTGGAGGGCAGGAAGGCCAGACGGGGAGGAGCCAGCGCAGCTGGAAGAGATTAAACCCAGCCCCGAAGGCAGCAGACAGGTAATAGTCTGCGACTGGTAGAACTGCAGAAAGAAACCTTTGCCCTAGAAGTGTTTGGCAAGTCCCCCCACCCCTGGCCCTGCTATATTTTGACTCCCTGACAGGCTGTGGAGGTTTCCACAGTGAAAAATGAAATCTGCCTAGTAAGTTCCATTCTGCTTTGCATTCTGGAGATGGGGGCTATTTCTGTTCACTTCCCTTCTGCAAGAGGCAAGATGCTCCCTCCAGACCTACCTAAAGCAAAAAATAAGAGTTTAGAATTTCCCATGGACATTTTCTTTGCCTGAC
>NW_027397066.1:40888526-40947388 GCF_003265705.2 Callorhinus ursinus | reverse complement strand
AAAAAATAAGAGTTTAGAATTTCCCATGGACATTTTCTTTGCCTGACATCTTTAAGTTTCTTGCTTGGGCAGATCTGTACCTCTGAAGCAAATAATACATTATATGTTAAAAAAAAAAAAAAAAAAGGAGAAGAAGATAGCAGGAGGGGAAGAATGAAGGGGGGGAAATCGGAGGGGGAGACCAACCTTGAGAGATGATGGACTCTGAAAAACAAACAGGGTTCTAGAGGGGAGGGAGGTGGGGGGATGGGTTAGCCTGGTGATGGGTATTAAAGAGGGCACGTTCTGCGTGGAGCACTGGGTGTTATATGCAAACAATGAAACGATGGAACACTACATCAAAAACTAATGATGTAATGTATGGTGATTAACATAACATAATAAAAAAATAAATAAATAAAGTTATCAGAAAAAAAAAGTTTCTTGCTTGGGACATGCCACCTGCACTTTCCTTCAGATGACTCTTCAAGGTGTGCTTGGTCCCTCCACTTTGTCTCCTGACTCCCTCCCTCACCCAGCTCTGTCCCCAGGCCGGGCTAAGCAGGCCCACTGTGACGGCAATGAGGCCCCTCTCTCCCCTCCAGTTTGGGAGTTAGCTTCCCACTCCCAGAAACTCTGAAGTTCCTCTTTACTCCTGGACGTTATAAATCTATCTCTTATGTTTTGTTTTTTCAAAGAAATTTACTTGCCAAAGAACAGAGCTCTGTGTCCCTCTTTGTTATGGGAAAAAAGTGCTATAGGATTTCTTTACAATGACCCATCCATGAAATATTCCAGCAAAGTTTGCAGTCATTCCCTTGTCATAATACGTGAAGGGGGAATGCCAACAAAAATGGGTGTGTGTCTCATCTTAGCTATTTCACTCATGCATCTCTCTCTCCAGAAAAAAGAACAAACGAAAATGCAGAGGCATTTTTAGGAACTCTGCTCGCTGCACTGAGTCGAGCATGACTGCAATCTGCACACTATTATCCCTAATTTTCTAAGTCCTTGCTAAGTTATATCAGACCTGCCACCCTGGCTGTTAAATGTCAGTTAAGACCTAATTAATTTAACTGCTCTGACAAGTTTAACTTCGTTCCCACAGAGACTGTAATTTGCCTTTTCCCAACTGATAGTGCTACAGGCAGATTTTTAAAAATAACTTTTATTGTTTTAAAAAAATTTTAACCAAGTAGTATATGTTCATCATAGAAAGGTCAGAAAATAAAAATCAAAAATAAGAAGATTTAAAAATCACATAAATTCGTCATACAGTTAGAAACAACTATAAATATCTTATAAATCCATTTCTTTTTTTGTTATTTGTAACAAAAGGTAATATTTTAAAACCTATTAATGAGCATTCCTCTTTTGCATTTCCATGTTCATGAGTCAAAATAGGATTTTGTGGACAATTAGCATGAAAGCCAGGTTTTGTTCAGAGAGGGAGGATTTTTTTTTATTGAGATATAATCGACGTGTGTTATATTAGTTTCAGGTGTACAACATAATTATTCAATATTTGCATATATTGCAAAATGATCACCGCAATAAGTCTAGGTAGCATCTGTCACGGACATAGTTACAAATTTTTTTTCCTTGTGATGAGAACTTGTAAGAGCTATTCTTACCAACTTTCAAATATGCAATACAGTATTTTTAGCTCTTGTCACCATGCTGTACATTATGTCCCCAGGACTTATTTATTTTATAAGTGCAAGAGGGGAAAACGTCCAAAGCCCACATCCAAGCGCTTATAAACTACGGAGAGAGTCAGGGAGAAAGTCTGGGTGTGAGGAGCTCAGTCTCCCTGCGACAAAACAGAGGGTATGTCAGCTAGAATGAGAGGAACTCCAAGGAGAGAGGGCTTTTGCCTGAGTAGTACGTTTCAGTTACTTAGTGTAAGACCCGATGTGGCTTTCCCTGACTGCAATCAGTTCCTCTCAGCGGCAGTTGGAAAACTGCTGCTTTCACCAAGGGGCTCAACTATAGGGTCACTAGAAGGAAAAAAGTTTTCCCCTCGAATAATCTGAGGTGAGTTTCCAGGCCGGTGGTCAGCTCTTCATTTAGGGACTCAAATACCTTTCCTAGCAGTTGCTCTGCCAGAGAGCCCAAGGCACTGTCATCAACTGTAGGTGATTGCCACGGGGTGACTGCCATGTCTAGGTTTCACGTGGTAGGAAGGGAAAAGAGAGGGAACAGGAGATACCTGTCATAAGACCCTGGCTCAAAAGTGACGGACATCACCTCTACTCACAGTTCATTGGCCAGAGCTTGGTCACCTGACCAAATCTAACCACAAGGAATGCTGGGAAATGAGCGTAACAGCCACGTTTGTCCAGGTACAAGTCTATCATTAAGGAACAAAGGGAGGACAGCTTTTGGCTGCTCGCTAGTGGTCTTCTCCATACCTTGTGTTGTAGATAGGGCCCTGAAGCCCCTGCATGCACTTGAAGGAATCTTTGAAGGCAACAGTGTGAGAGCTGTGGTTTGCCATCAGGCACCATGAAGAGGGGTGAAGTGACTTTCACAGCTGAGGCTAAGGCTGGATCACCTACACCCAGAGAGGTCCACAGAATCAGTGAAAGGTGAAATGAGGCCAGCCCAGCCATGGAACACCAATATTCTGGACCAGGCTGAGAGAAACTAGACCATAGGTTACACCAGCAGCCAACGTCAACTGCAAAGCCCAGCCAGGTGGGCAGCAGCAAGACTGACAAGGGACACTGCAAAATCCAGAGGGGCCGGAGGACTTGTCAGAGCTCTGAGGACCTGTCACTCCACTGCCTTAAGCCCACAGTAAGCATCCCTCATACTCTGCTAGCTCAGGGACAAGAAGTAGATGATGAAGAGGTCTGAAAAACTTGAGTACACAGACCCCTAAAGGACTGCGTGGACAGACTGCCCACACGATGGAAGAGCTCATCAAAGTGGACTAAATTTACTCAACCCCCATTTCTACTGAGCAGAGTAGGGAGCTTGTGAGAAAACCCAGATCAAGTCGTCAGTTAATAAAGACACTACTATTTTATTCCTGCACATCTGAGTGTAGCCTGAGGGCAAACATTGTACATCCCAAAACTTACATATAAATATTCTTGGAGATCCTGGAGCTGGAATTAGAAGATGAAAGCTGATGACGTAAGCTGCTTCCCACCCCAACGCCAGAGGTTTGCTGTGCAGACCAAAGATCACTCAGCAGCCACAGAATACTTACCTGGATGTTGGGAGTTCCAGTACAGGGCCCTTGAGCTATGTATAAACAAAGTACGGACGTGAGGGGTAGACGGGATGGGAACAGGTCTGGGTTGATGTTTGATTTCAGGGAGAGACTACAGGACATCATGAGCAAAGATGGCTTGCACTTGGGCCGAGCTCAGCAGCAGGGCCTGGGGGTCAGAGGGAGCAGGGGGTCTGGGTGCAGTAAGAGACAGGGTCTGAACGTACTACCACCCAGTCTCTCCTCAGCCGCTGTGGGCCCTGAATAGGAGGGGGACGGGTTAAGGGGCACAGAAAATCCAAGGGAAATGCATTAAATCCCCAATCTCTTAAAAACAATTTTAAAAAGTCCCCAAATCTGAGCAAAAAAAAAAAAGGGGGGGTTGTTTCCAAGTTGGACACATCTAAACGAAACTGAAACACTTTCTGGGTTTCTATGTATCCCACTTAGTATGAATATTCTTCTATTTTACTTGCAGACATAGTAATAGCCCCAGACCAGGAGTGTTATGTAATGTACAGTATTTTCACCGTGTTACCTTTCTAAAATCTGAAAAATTCTGAATTTGAAACACATCTGGCCAAGAGTTCATTACCAAGGAATTCACAACCCGTATTTCAGAAGCCTCCTTGCCCCCATGCGATGCCCAGTACTAACTGGGCAAAATCCGCTTTGCTATTCTGGCAGATTCCCTCTAACACTTAAAGAGTTTCATCAAACAAAGATACAACTGACATTTTTTTCTTTATCTGATTTCTAATGCTGATTTTATGGATAAATGAAAATTCAGCCAACTTTTTGTTTCTAGTTTTGAGGAAGCAGGAAATGCCATTATTTTCCCCCATTTTTATTTACTTTCTTTTGTGTGTTTTGTTCAGATCATAAGAAGTAGCAATGTAATCATACAGTGGATTGTTTTGCAATACTAAATATTTGGGAACGTGCTTTGGAACTGTATGCTCAGGATAGGGATCATGGAGAAAAGGAGATTAAGACCGAGTGTCCACTCTGAAGCACACTTTCTCCTGTACCATTTAATGTAATCCTCATGAAAAGTTTGTAACGTAAAAATTCCCATTTGTATGACATATCAGATAAAGGGCTAGTATCCAAAATCTATAAAGAACTTATTAAACTCAACACCCAAAGAACAAATAATCCAATCAAGAAGTGGGCAGAGGACATGAACAGACATCTTTCCAAAGAAGACATCCAAATGGCCACCCACATGAAGAAGTGCTCAACATCGCTCGGCATCAGGGAAATCCGAATCAAAACCTCAATGAGACACCACCTCACACCCGTCAGAATGGCTAAAATTAACAAGTCAGGAAACAACAGATGTTGGTGAGGATGCAGAGAAAGGGGAACCCTCCTACACTGCTGGTGGGAATGCAAGCTGGTGCAGCCACTCTGGAAAAGTGTGGAGCTTCCTCAAAAAGTTGAAAATAGAGCTACCCTATGACTCAGCAATTGAACTACCAGGTATTTACCCCAAAGATACAAATGTAGGGATCCGAAGGGGTACGTGCACCCCAGTGTTTATAGCAGCAATGTCCACAATAGCCAAACTGTGAAAAGAGCCTAGATGTCCGTTGACAGATGAATGGATAAAGAAGATACACATACACACACACACACACACACACACACACACACACACACACACACAGGAATATTATGCAGTCATCAAAAAATTGATATTTGCCATTTGCAATGACAGGGATGGAACTAGAGGGTATTATGCTAAGCGAAATAAGTCAATCAGAGAAAGACAAGTATCATATGATCTCACTGATATGCAGAATTTGAGAAACAAGGCCGAGGATCATAGGGGAAGAGATGAAAAAATGAAACAAGACAAAACCAGAGAGAGAGACAAACCATAGGAGACTTAATCTCAGGAAACAAACCGAGGGTTGCTGGAGTGGAGGGGGGTGGGAGGGATGGGGTGGCTGGGTGATGGACATTGGGGAGGGCATGTGCTATGTTGAGCGCTTTGAATTGTGTAAGACTGATGAATCACAGACCTGTACCCCTGAAACAAATAATACATTTATGTTAATAAAAAATAAAAATAATAATTTTTAAAAATCCCCATTTGTATAATTGAGCAAACTAAAGCTCAGAGAGGTTAAGTAATTTGCCCAAGGTCACACAGCCAGTAAGTAGCAGAGCCAGTTTTCCCTCCTCAAGAAACAGTTCCACTTAGGACCTAAATGTTCCCAAAAAACCCCTTCCTGCCTACCCACCACAGATACCAGTCCTCTGTTTTACAGTAAATCTAGTAAGTGCATCCTTGTCTGTGCTTTTTTAATGGAAAAAAAATATTCCCCAAAGCACACTTCTTTACAGTCTATTAATCATTTAGAGGATGAGATGGAATGGTCATACAAGCTCTCAGATAAATTTTGGTTGATTCCTTCTTCCACGGTCTTTGCACCCCAGACTCAAGAGAAGAAGGCAAGGGGGAGTTAGCTTTACCTGTCATACACATCAGTCCGAGTTTTCCAAACAAGAGAATGCTGGACCATCCGCTTCCTCCTTCTCAACTCTGTCTAGGAGGGTTGTAGTTGAAAGAGATTTGCCCCAGACAATTAGACCCTGGAGAAGTATGAGGGGAGGGAGCACGCTGACTTAAGGAAAACATCTAAAGACTTCTGTAAATATGCCATCCTTTTAGTATACAGGCAACAGAGAAAGTATGTAATTGTTTTTAAGATCCATATTCTAGGGGCGCCTGGGTGACTCAGTCAGTTAAGCGTTCAACTCTTGATTTCAGCTCAGATCATGGTTTCAGGGTCGTGAAATCTGGCCCTGGGCTGGGCTCCATGCTGAGCAGGGAGTCTGCTTGAGATTCTCCCTCTCCCACTGCCCCTTCCCCGACTCGTGCGCACACTGTCTCTCCCAAATAAATAAATAAAATCTTTTAAAAATCCCTATTCTGTAAGTATATTTTAAAATTCCACTTCTTTGGGCGCCTGGGTGGCTCAGTTGGTTAAGCGACTGCCTTCGGCTCAGGTCATGATCCCGGAGTCCCGGGATCGAGTCCCACATCGGGCCCCCTGCTCAACAGGGAGTCTGCTTCTCCCTCTGACCCTACCCCCTCTTGGGCTCTCTCTAACTCACTCTCTCTCTCTCTCTCTCTCTCAAATAAATAAAAAAATAAAATCTTTAAAAAAATAAAATAAAATTCCACTTCTATGTTTTATTAATTTTAATTACATTAGTATATTACAGTCAACTAAATGTTAGTAGCTATATACTCATACACCCATATTAAATAAATGCCAGATACAGCTTCAAGAAATAGCTCTCCATCAAACATTTTACAATATTTTATGTCGTATTATGAAGATGACTTTTGTCATTCTCTTCCTTTACCCTCATCCCCTTCACTCCTCACATCCTATTCTTTCGCTAAATGAATTCTTTCCTCCATTCTTTTGCTATATGGAATCACTTTGTGCAGTGCGTTACAGAAATTGACGTATTTCAAAGACAGAGAAAAATAGACTTCTTTATTGTCTTCCAACAGAGGGTACAGAATAGCCCAGGAGAAATCAAAGTCTCTAAAACTATGGGAACACTCCTCTGAATATTAATCCAATGGGAACCTGGCCCCATTCAGCTCAACATAAAGGAAATGAGAGGACACAGATGGAACGAGCTCTCACTTTGCCTCAACAACCGTGCAGGGAGGACAGGGCTTGAAGGAAAGCTCTAGAGTGGTGTCAGACCACCCCACAGGCCTGGAGGCTTGGAGACTAACCTTTTAGAAGGCAAGGTTCTTTTCCTTCTGGAAAAGAAGGCTGCTCCCTGGCACCTGAAGAACTGTAGCCTGAAGCTCTGCAGGCACATTTTCTTGCTCCAGAAGGCAGCCAGAGTCTCTTAGGATAGTGTGCAGCTGCAAGAGCTCATAAAGCCAGCACGATGACTTCATCTCTGGCCTGTGAGCAGACTGTTACACAGAGCGGGAGCCACCAGCGAGTGGTAAATCAGGGTGAACAGGAAAGACTGGAAAGACTGAAAAGTCTGTTTGCATGCATTAAAAACTGCACCCTACCAAGCATGGAATAACTTTGCTGGAAGTTAACAGTATCTTGAATAAGCATTGAAGGGACTGGTGAGTATGAAGGCTTCATTTAACAGATGCCCAATATTCTTCTTCTGGCTCCTAAATGGCTGGCTGAGCCTCCATATAAGAGAAAACTCATTCCAGCTTTAAGTTGGTTTTGGTAGTTCCCTAATGTTGCGGGGGGGGGGGGGGCGTGTGTGTTTGTGTACGCAAGGTTAGTGGTATCTATTTGAGTAGGGAGCTTGAGAGATATTCCCCTTCAGGACTGTGAAAATTCTCTTAAGAAAATTTGGGGCTTCTATAGGGCATATAATAATCTGTGGTGAGGGTTGATTCTGAAGATGGTATTGGTGGTGGTGTTTTTGACATTGAATAGCTGGGCATTTAAGGTCAAGCTCTCTCATGTGGTCACGTGGTTTTCCATAGGTCATGTAAATAACATCCCCATGGTATTGAGGACAGTACACTGAGTTATTCTGTCATTTTTGGACATTGTGCTAGGCACATATGTATTTGAATTCTAATTCTGTGTATCGAATCATATTTTATAAACACTAGGGTGATACCTTATCTAAAGGGTACTTTGTGAATCCTTTTGTTCAGAGGGCCTGGGAGAATAAATACTTACATTCCTCAGATGAAAAAAATCTTCTATTATAATAATATTATAATACTGGCTAACCTTATTATTCATAAAAATCAGAATTCATCAGTGTTATTTTTAAAGTCCTTCAATTTAAAAAAAGTAACAATATATTTTTCTTATCACTTATTAACGATATACTCTATTTTGTAACATTTAAAAAAAAACAAAGATGTCGGAGGAGTTTTCAAAGCATGGATGTAATAAGCAATGGCAATGTTTTTTCATTTGCTTCTCAAAGTCTCTTCATGAAGTGGTGAAGCCCCACACATGACCCAGGCCCTACAGATGGACCATACTTGCTCTTCTCTAGATATTTCCGGTTAGCAAGCCATTTAAAGCTAAGCTTCCAAACTTAAGTTGCCCGTCCCAAGCCCGTTCTTAGTTACCCTGTGGTTAATCCGCTGTCACAAGGCTGACCTTCAGGACTGGTGAGATGTCACCAGGGTTATCTCCTTCCCAAGTCTAAGATTAAATGAGGCTTTTAGAGTATAAGCCAGAATTCTCTAACGTGTCGGACTGCAAATCCTGAGAGTGCAGCTGTGAGGCCGGGGGAGGGGTATTAATCTAGGAAACATCATAATAAAGATGAGCATGAAGGTTGGGTGGTAGTTAGCAAGCTGCTTCATACACCCTCCTCTCGCAAATCAGAAAACTGAGGCCCAGACAGTTTACATACTTAGTTCCAATAGCCAAAATATGTAAACACCAATTGGAGCCAAAAGGCATACTTCGCTTTCCACTGATCAACGTGGAAGTGTTGCACAAGCAGTGACTGAGCACCTCCTATGAACCGACCACTCTTGGGTGCCATGGAGAAGCGAACCGAGGCCAGGCTTGTGAAGGGTTTTGCAGAGCAGCGGGGCGGACGACAACCGGAAGCCATGTGATAAACGTGGCCATGCCCTGCTTTTACTATGGCTTTCCTTCTTCTTTGCTCTAAATTCAGATTGTTCGCTTAGACTTGGAACAATTCCATCTTTCCATCCCATCTGGTTACTAAGGGACTGTATATTACCCCAGAATGTGCCACCCTTGATTTTCACAGTAGCAACCACCTGAGGGGTGTAAGCTTTGCGTTGTCATTTTGGTGGTGGTGATGAGTTACCATGAAGACATTGATTCTGTCCATCTTTTTTTTTTTTTTTTAGGGATTTTATTTATTTATTTGACAGAGAGCGAGAGAGCGGGAACTCAAGCAGGGGGAGTGGGAGAGGGAGAAGCAGGCCTCCCGCTGAGCAGGGAGCCCGATGTGGGGCTCAATCCCAGGACCGTGGGATCATGACCTGAGCCGAAGGCAGACGCTTAATGACTGAGCCATCCAGGAGCCCCTGATTCTGTCCATCTTTTGACTAAAGATGCCTTTTATTTTATTTTAGAGAGAGAGAGAAAGAGAGAGAGCGAGCTGGAGGGGAGGGGCATAGGAGAGAGAGAATCTCAAGCAGATTCCCTGCTGAGCTCAGAGCCCGACTCGGGACTCCCTCCCACCACCCTGAGATCACAACCTGAGCCAAAACCAAGAGTCAGACACTTCACCAACTGAGCCGCCCAGGTGCCTCTAAAGATGCCTTTTAAATAGCAGAAACTCCATAAACAATGACACATGGGCCCAGCTTGGAGCCCAGCTTGGACCCGGCTTGGACTTTGAAATGGAAAACACCGAGATAACAGCAGAGTAAGGAGAGCGAGAGCTACATAATGGGATTAAATTGTCCTCTTCAGCTATTTCGTTCATTTTGTTTGATTTAACTCCCTAATTTGGGTGAGGCCAAAGCCGTGCACACATTGAGCCACATTCCTGCTTCGTTGTGGAGCACCACCCTTGTGTTCTCATTTCATCCTTCTTTTAACTTATGTCTCCTGCTGTATACTTGAGTCCCCCTAAGCCTCCTGAAATCCTTTCAGGAACAAGGCAAAATATAAATTAATCAAGAGAGCAAAGAACAGTCTACCATGTGGTCACATTTCTCCATCTTCGCCTCTTGCTCATAGCACCGGCTTCCGCCTCCTCTGTTCCCTTGTCGTGGATCTGTCCTAAGCCACCAGATTCTTCCCTATCAGCCCGCGGCTCTGGTTGTCGCCTCCTCTTGCAGCTGGTTTTCACACCTGTTCTCCTCTTCTTCGACGGCTGGTCTGGGGATCCCCTTCTAGTTTCTCTTTCCAACCCCACTTACTAATTACGGCACGATGCGGAGATTCAGTTCCTGGCATTCGTGCTTGCCCCTCTCAAGGAGAGCCAGCTCATTTACTGACTCCAAGGTGACTCCAAGTCCCCTGAGGACAAGGACCATCCATTTGTTTAAGACCATAGAAGGCCTTGCACATGCTCAGATCTCAACACGCATCACTGATTGAACTTGACAACACAGGACCTCCAGCTATGGTGGTCTATAGGGTCCCACTAGAGAGTTTAGAGAATTTTAAGGAAAAAAAAATCAACTAATATGGAATATATATAATTATATTGCCCAATTAAGTCCATAGTCTCATAAACGTGAGAAATTAAAATAGTCAAGAATCAGATTGAAATCTTTTATGTCTGGTGCTAACTTCACTAATCTTACAGGTGGTGACACAGATTCTGTCTTTTGTTGTTTTTGTTTTTACAAAGAGTCTCTAAAACATATCTTGATTCCTTCACCTCTCCCCCTGCGCTGCATGCTGCTTGCAGCTCCATCGCTTGGCACCTGGTTGACTGCAACGGGCCTCCTACACGGTGGCCCTGCGGCCTTCTACCCTCTCCACACAGCAGCTGCAATCTGGGTGTGTGACTTCCATGCTCCATAACCTTGCGTGGCTTTCTATTGCTCTGTGGATAAGACTTCAGCAGCCTTTCTCAGTCCCTGGGATGCTCCACACTCTTGGCCCCAGTGCCTTTACACGTGCTTCCCCAGTGCTGGGATACTCTGAACTTATCCTGAAGGACTCTGCTTCCTCAGAGAGACTCCTCAGATAGGTTCAGAAATGCTGACTATTCACCGTCTCTCCTCACTGTGCTTTTCCTTCCTGGGATTTATGACACCCGAAATGCAGGAACTCTTGGAGCATTGATTTGCATAATGTCTGCTTCCCCTTGCCGCATGGAAGGTTCTCCAAAGGCAAGCACAGCACCTCTCTTGTTTGTCACTTTGTCCAAAGCAACTAGCCTGGCACACAGTAGGAGCTCCATACATGTTTGTGGAGTGGATGAATAAATACAAATTGTAAAAGAATCAGACCTTGCTGTCTGGTATCCCAGTAAGACCCTTGAGGTTAGAAAGATGTGTCAGGCATTGCCGGAGCTGGGCCTAAAGAGGTGAGCTGAGCAGGAAGTGGTGGTGAAGGAATACTTAAAAACAGGCCACAATATGGAGAAAGGGGAGCCCTCCTACACTGTTGGTGGGACTGCAAGCTGGTGCAGCCACTCTGGAAAACAGTATGGAGGTTCCTCAAACAGTTGAAAATAGAACCACCCTATGATCCAGCAATTGCCCTACGGGGGATTTACCCTAAAGATACAAATGTAGGGATCCGAATATTGCCTGCAGCCAATGTTTATAGCAGCAATGTCTGCAATAGCCAAACTATGGAAAGAACCCGATGTCCATCGACAGATGAATGGATAAAGAAGATGTGGTATATATATATATATATATATATACTAATATATATTAGTATATATATATATAGAATATTACTCGGCCATCAAAAAAAATGAAATCTTGCCATTTGTAAGGATGTGGTTGGAACTAGAGGGTATTGCACTAAGTGAAATAAGTCAATCAGAGAAAGACATGTATCATATGATCTCACTCATATGTAGAATTTAAGAAACAAAACAGATGAACATAGGGGAAGGGAAAGAAAAATAAAACAAGACAAATCAGGGAGGGAGACAAACCATAAGAGATTCTTAACTATGGGAAACAAACAGGGTTGCTGGAAGGGAGGTGAGTGGGGGGAAAGGGGTAACTGGGTGATGGGCATTAAGGAGGGCACGTGATGTAATGAATACTGGGTGTTATATGCATCTGATGAATTACTAAATTCTACCTATGAAACTAATAAAAAACAAAACAAACAAACAAAAAACAGGTCAAAGCCCCTACTGAGCTGATCGGAATGTGAATTTAATGAGGATGCACGTGAATGCTGAGTAGAGTGGCCCAGGGGTCTTTTTCTCAGTTGGGGAAAACAAAGACCTATCTGATTTTCCCCACCTGCTAAAACCCCGCACATAAATCCCTTGGCCTATTTCTGTGTCCTTTTTTTGCACATAGTAGATAAATCTGTGATTATCTTCTAGGGATTCTTCTGGGTTGAAGCCAACATACTAAATAAGTCATGACTCCTTTTAAAAATAACTATGCATTGAATTTCACCTCACCTTTCCGTGGCTTATCTTTGGAATTTTGACATATTTCTTAGCATTTCAGAATAAATTAAGAGCTTTGGGAAATGAAAAGCAGCACCTCTGGTTTGAGAAATCCAAAAATAAACCATAAGAAACTGAGCATCCCTATAATTCTCGACTTGACCGGTTTTTGGAGTCCCAGAGCTAACTTCAGCACAGCTCAAATTTAGTAACATTGATTTTATGATCTTTGCATCCATTAGCCATAGCAAAATACCTATGTGAAGTTTTTGAATCTCAAAGTTATTTATTTCATTAAAAAGATGTAAGATTTTTAGTTTTGAGAGAGCAAATTTTGAAGATTTTTTAAATTTATTTGAGAGAGGGATTGAACATGAGCACGAGCGGGGGGAGGGGCAGAGAGAGAAGCAGGCTCCCCATGGAGCAGGGACCCCGATGTGGGACTTGATCCCAGCACCCTGGGATCATGACCTGAGCTGAAGGTAGACACTTAACCGACTGAGCCACCCAGGTATCTGAGAGAGTAAATTTTGCCGGAACCTTTCAGAAACACAGAATCTGCCCAAAGATGTACATAATCATTCATCCGAAAAGGATTTACTGGCTGTCTACAGCAGGCCGGGGCGTGCAGATGGGCAGTCAGAGGCAGAAAAAGACTCAAACACAGTCCCTGCTCTCAAAGCACTTACAATCCACTATGGGAGACAAGAAAAGCCGACACTTTAAACAACTATAGTTCAAGGAGGAAAGTTTTAAATGTTGCTATAGAGACACATATGCAATTCTATGGATCTTGTTTTATGTGTCTTTATCTATGTTTGGATAAGGGAATGTTGCCTCCTAAATAGCATTGTCTTAAAAGATTCGGGAAGAAGGTAAGATTTGAAACTGGCTATAAAAGACGGTAGGTTTTCTTTTCCTTTGCTTATTCATTTATTTTATTTATCATAAAGAAATAAATGTATGTAGACAGTACCAATGAGTGAAAAGAATCAAATAAAACCTAATAATATGTCTACATAGAGAAGATCACTGTTAGCCTCCTTTTATCTGTGTGTATTTATGTTGTTTTACAAAACAGGAACCACACACCGTATATATAACCCGCAACGGGCTTTCTCATTTAACAATTTATCACGAACATCTCTCCGCACCTGCATGTCAGTCAACCCACGGGCACTGTTTCACTGGCTAGCAACGGGGAGGGAAATCCCTAAATCTGAGCTGCAGGATCTTTGAGAACCGAGGTCTAGGAGGAAGTGCAGGTGAGGGCAGGGGAAGCCAGGCTCAGTGAGGGCCAGGGGATTCTTGCCGAGTGCACCACCCCAACTTGGCCATTTCTTCCTTGGCATCAGAAGATGCTTCCTGGCCACGCTTCCAAAACACACCAAAGCATGGCATCTTACCATTCTGATTAATACCCTGATCTATAGCATCAGCCTGAACACTACTGAGGTGCTTGGGGAAACAAAAGGTTATTAAGAAAAACATTCTCGGGGCACCTGGGTGGCTCGGTCAGTTATGCATCTGCCTTCGGCTCAGGTCATGATCCCGGGGTCCTGGGATTGAACCCCGCTTCGGGATCCCTGCTCCACAGGGAGCCTGCTTCTCTCTCCTTCTGCCTGCTGCTCCCCCTGCTTGTGCTCCCTCCCTATCTCTCTGTCAAATAAATAAATAAAATCTAAAAAAAAAAAAAAAGAAGAAGAAGAACATTCTCAACCTGATGGCATCGGACTGTGGGCCCCCCTGGGAGGGTCCCCACCTTTTGACTCAATGCCAGCTGGAGCAAACAAGGCATGTGGGCAGCTGTATTTTTACTGGGGAAAGAGCCAAGGAGGTGGTAAAGGCCTGCAATTTTTGGAATGTTTATAATCTAAGTGGGTGTGCTCCGGGTGCGGCCTGATGAGAAGCTTCCCATTCCACTTGAAGACGGACTAGCCAAGGGTAAAGGGGCCCAGACCGGTTGTTTTTCTCAGAAACAGTAAACATTTTCAAGTGCCCAGCATGAATGTGAGGGTGATTCAGAACATCTGACCTTCGATGCAGGAAGTCAGCGTTTGCCACTGGGTGTTATTCCAGGGAAGAAATGTTGGTGGGCTAAAGTTCATGGCAATAATACCATGCATTTTTGGATCTATTCGTGCCTCAAAAATGGAGACCATTAGTATCTTGAAAGTAAGTGTCCTGTGGCCTGGGTTGGAGGTGGGCAATGAGCTGCCCATGGTTCTATTATTCATCTGCTTACTCTCTCTCCCTCTCTATCTCTCTCTCTCTCTCGCACACACACACGCACACACCAATTTATTGAGTATATTACTATGTGCTCGCAACACAGCAAAATTCCACTACTGACAAAGGAAGGGCTTTCGGATTCGCCTTATTCATGGGAGCGAGCCAAGAGAACAGGGCACAGGGCCAAACTCCGTCCGGCTACCTGAAGAACTGCGCCAAGAACCAAGAGTGTGGGACGGGACCAATGGAGCGGGTGGGGTGTCCACAGAAGGCGTGCAGTGCAACTGTGTCCTGAGAGTTTATGATGCCAGGCTTGGCTGTTCCCACAGTGAAGGAGCCCTTGGGAAGATCCCTTTGATAAAGTACAGACTTCACAGATGCGGGCAATCCAACAGGCTTCTGCCCATCTTACCTCAGGGTCCTCCTGAGAGTCTACCCAGTAGTCGCTCCTGTACATATGTTCTCTCTCTGCCTCGTGCTCCCAGAATGTGCCAGAATTCACCTATTCTGCCTCGCCTGCATGGTGTCAGGACTGCTCATTATTTCTTCAAGAGAAGCGTTCGGGGGCGCCTGGGCGGCTCAGTCGTCGAGCATCTGCCTTCGGCTCGGGTCATGATCCCAGGGTCCTGGGATCGAGCCCCGCGTCGGGCTCCCTGCTCAGCAGGGGAGCCTGCTTCTCCCTCTCCCGCTCCCCCTGCTGTGTTCCCTCTCTCGCTGTGTCTCTCTGTCAAACAAATAAATAAAATCCTTTAAAAAAAGAGAGAGAAGGCTTCATTCCTTTTCTATGTTCCTTGCATTCTGCCTCCCACCTTCCCACTGTGCTCTTCAGGCCCCCTACTGAACTCCTCCTCTCCAGAACTTTGTGAGAGGGACCTTTGTGACCTGTCTGTCCAGTCACACATTTATAAGTGGATGCCCAAGAGGCAGTCAAGAGGGCAGGCTCCGAGCTGTGAGCTGTATGAATCCACCTGGATGCAAACCATGGCTTTTTTTTTTTAAGATTTTATTTATTTATTTGACAGAGAGAGACACAGCGAGAGAGGGAACACAAGCAGGGGGAGCGGGAGAGGGAGAAGCAGACTCCCGGCTGAGCAGGGAGCCCGATGCAGGGCTCGAACCCAGGACCCTGGGATCATGACCTGAGCCAAAGGCAGACGCCCAAGGACTGAACCACCCAGGCGCCCCAAACTGTGGCTTTGATAATAATTCACTGTGTGAACTTGGACACCTTGGACTTGGACTCTCTGCGCCTTAGGTTCCTCATCTACAAAGGAGGGGGAATAATATTACCTACATCCACGGGTTGTTGTGATTAAAAGACAATATTCATAAAGTGCTCAGAGGTCTTCCTGGCATTTAGTTAGCACTTATTCAACATTAACCCTTATTATCATTTTTAGAGTCATCATTATGATTACAGAATTGGGAGGGCTCTTAAACAAATTTGGGGATGAGTATCAGGATCTTTGGGCCATCGGTCGTCTTTGCAGCCCTCAATATTTAGCAACTGTACAGAAACCTTTCTATCCTCTCTTTCTAGCCATTTCCTCCTACCATTCATCAGACATTGAATGACTAGGAATCAGAAATGAAGGCTTTCTCTGGATCTAAACTAAAATTAATTTCCACTTTAGTCTTCTTGCCAAATCTGCGGCTGGAGGGACAAGCAGACAGGGCAGGATTTGAGAGCTGTCGCTGGGAGAGGGAGTGTGGTGGGGAGCAGGCACCCAGGGAACCATGAGACAGGGGAGGGGAGGGGGGGAGTCATGGCGGCCCTGTACCTCCCAAGGGCTCCCTACAGTCCCCTTTGCACCCAGATGGGGACTCAGAGCAACGCCTGAGAGAAAGGGTATTGTAAAGAGTTGCAGTTGGCCCTTCCGGGTCTTAGGATTTGAGGTATTATTTCAACACTGGCTGTGACATCAACCCCAAAGTTTTGTGGGATGACATAAACCACCAAATCTTCCACCTTCATTTTTATGGGGAATTTTGCTAAACGTTTTTCCTGTGCCCTCATGTCTGGACACACCTCTGTTTTGAGTCAAGAAAATGATCTCTCTACTATGAGTAAGAGGCCCCAAAACATTATATTAAAATTTGATCCGTGTATCGCATATTATTCCACAAGCCAGAATGGGGCCAGGGGCCAGAGTGGCCTTTCGGGGCTGTTTCATCCCAGAAAACCCAGAAAAGGGGGAAATTTGAGTTAGTACAGAGTTGCTGGTCCAAATACGTTTTTAATACTCACCAGAATCTGCAAGCCACTAATAGCTCATAAAATTCTTGCTAAAAATTTTCCATCTAATCCAAAACTTTAATAATTGCATGGTGGGTTTTTAATATAGTCTGACACAGAAGTTAGGAGTATTGCCTCTGAAGGAGACTTCCTGGGTTTAGATCTTGGCTCCACTATTTATTATTTGTGTGACCTTGACCCAATTCATTGACCTTGCTGTGCTGGTTTCCTCATCTATCGAATGATAGATAAACAAGAGTAGCTGCCTTGAATCCCATCATCCAAACCATAAGGTTCAGCTCAACCTCTACACCTCCTTTTTCACCTTTTATCCAAATCGTCACCAAGTCTTATTACCTTAGCTCTTAAATTGCTACTGCAGCATCTCCTTCTGTACGCATCTACTGCAGTCCTCACCACCAGCACTCAAGTTCAAACTACCCACGTTGCTCATCTGAGCCATTGCCTTTTAGCTGCATTTCTTGAATCCATTCTGGTCCCTCCATCAATTCATTCTCCAAAGCAAAGCCACAGTAATCTTTTCAAATCTGATTAAGTCATCTCTCTGCTTAAAATATTCAAATGACTTTTCATTGTTTTTAGAATAAAATTAACTTCAGTTAACTTTAATTCAGCCTGCAAGATCCTGCATGGTCTGACTCCTCCCTCCCCTGCCTGTTTCATCTTGAAATTTTATTTCCCTTAGTGTTTCCTCTTTTTTCCTTGAGGCCTTCTTTCTGTTTCTTATATTCTTCTCGCTTCCTCTTGCCACAGGGTCTTTGCACATATTGCCTTGAATGATCTTCTGTACTTTCTCAGCCTCATCGGTGCCTACTTTTTATCTCAACTCAAACATCACTGCTACAAGGATCTTCCTTGATCTCCTTGATGTGGTTGACTTCTTTTAGTAAAGAATCTCATAACACTAAGTACTTCTCCCGATAGTATTTTATTAATTCATTCATTCATTCAATAAATACTTACTGAGCACCTACCACATGTCAAGTTCTGGATAGAACAGACAAAGTCTCTTTTACAGAGCTGCCATTCTAGGATGGGAAGCAGACAACGAACAAATCAATATCAATGTCACAGGGTAAGTACTCTAAAAACAAAGCAGGGGGGGCGCCTGGGTGGCTCAGTCAGTTAAGTGGCTGTCTTTGGCTCAGGTTATGATCCCAGTGTCCTGGGGTGGAGTCCCACATTGGGCTCCTTGCTCAGTAGAGAGCCTGCTTCTCCCTCTGCTGGGCCCTTCCCCTGTTTGTGCTCTCTCTCTGTGTCTAATAAATAAATAAAATCTTTTAAAAAATAAAAATTAAAAGAATTTTTAAAAAAGTATTTTAAAAAATTAAAAGAATTTAAAAAAAATTTTCCACATTTTCTACTACAGAACTTAATTAAAGTTAACAGACACAGGGAAGGGGGGTCAGATTTGCAGTTTTCTGTTCATTTGTATGGTTATTTAATTAGTATTTGTATCTTCTATTAGAGGATAAGGGCTGGGTTTGCTCACTGTTTATATTTAGCAAAGAACTCACACATGTGAGATAGTGCCTATCTGGGGCGCCTGGGTGGCTCAGTTGGTTAAGCGACTGCCTTCGGCTCAGGTCATGATCCTGGAGTCCTGGGATCGAGCCCCACATCTGGCTCCCTGCTCCGTGGGGAGTCTGCTTCTCCCTCTGACCCTACCCCCTCTTGTGCACTCTCTCTCTTTCTCTCTCAAATAAATAAATAAATAAAATCTTTTTAAAAAAAAGAGATAGTGGCTATCTTATAATAGATGCCCAGTAAAAGTGATTGAATAATTCTCATTCCAGCTAACAGCAATTTGTACAGAATGGGATGCAAGTGCTGTTGGATGGTTTTATGTGAGTAGATACTAATAATTTTTAAGTAGTATTTGAAAATGAATACTTTATGGATTCACGCATGTCTCACTTCAAAGCAATTTAATTCTTTAAATCCCTATGTTTGAATGTAGCCGAGTTTTCATGGGAAACTTCAGATATTAAATACTTTGAGTTCCCTTTGTTCTTCAATGAAAAACAAATCATGAAAACATCCTGCACTTCCTTCATTTTTATGCTGGTAAATGATTTTCAAGTTGAAAGTCAAAAAAGCAATTAGTGAACTCTGCTGGGACCAAATAAGCCAGGGAAAACATGGGCCTGCTTCCCAATTGGGTCTGTACTTTTGGAAAGAACATGCCTCTGAAAAATGGACATGGCGCTCAAGCCCATGCACCTTAGCTTGAGGTTTTTAGCTATTTCCAGAAAGCAAAAATAGTCACAGGTCCAAGAGATGTATTTTTCTTTTCTGTAGAGACAGTCAGCATTTTGGAAAACCAGAGGCTTGGCCTACTAAACATTTCTGGTAATGCAGAGCGTTTCTCTACAATTGCCACTTTCTATCTCAATTAGAATGAAAGCTTAAAGAAACGAAAATGAGGCAATGATAATAGGAAAGTGAGAACAAACAATGAATGCAAACAGGATGTTTTAAAGTGACATTTCATTTTTAAAGTGCTAAATCTGTCCACAATAACTATTCTAAATCATTTTGTGAGTTTCTATCATGTACCCTCTTGGTTTCCACATTTTCTACTACAGAAACTTTTGAAAAATGAGTTTGTAGGAATGCTTCCAGCAAATGAAGAGAGGGAAGCTCCAATAAGGCAGAAAATGGTGCTGGAAGTAGAATTCTAGTGGGATGGATATGAAGGTGGGTGTGGGGCATGACACATGAATTCATGGCCATTTAGAAAGAAATGCAAAATAAGCAAAAGCGCCATGAGTTTTCTTTGGAACATTTTCTAAGAACGGATCATCTCAGCCAGGTAGCGGTCCCAGTTGAACCATAGAGCTCTAGCGACATCTAGTGTACAAAAACATAGTGATCTTCTATGAAATGAAATGCTCCCCATTGTTATGCTGACTACAAAGTAAAATAGGTATGTATTCACAGCAATTAAAGTCTATCAATGAAGGGCTTTCTTATATAATATCTCATTTGATTCCTTCTATAATAACCCTGTGAGCAAAGCAGAGAAATTATTAGCAGTCTCATTTCACAGATGGAGAAACTGAGGCTTGGAGAAAGAGACGTGTATAGTGATTTTTCCAAGATTACGTGCCTAGTGAGGGACAGAACCAAGACAAAAACAAAAGACTTCTTTCATCTTAGACCTCTCCCTTCTGCAAATCTCTCTGCATCAACAGTTCTGCCCTCCCAGCTTCAGAGGGCACTGAACGATATCCTCCAAAGGTAGGTAAAAAGATCATTCTTCGTTTGAAGAAGGAGAGGAGATAAAAGTACGGTCTTATCTCAACCCCATGGAAATGAGTGGAGTGTTCTCTCTGGATTTATGCCATCCTGGCCTCTAAAACCACGAGTTAGAAAAATCCAGCTCTCTACAGGAAAAGATCCAAACCAGGGAGGAATTAAAAAGGACCACATGTCCTTTCCCCCTTTTCAAACAAAAAGAAGACACACACACACACACATGCACATGCACACGCGCGCACGTGCCTGCCCATGTATCAGTTTGGGGCTTATCTTTCCCCTAACACATTATACACTGGTGGCAGATACCAAGCATCTAATTTTAAGTTTGTCCATTAACAGCGAAACACACACACACACACGCACACACACACACACACACACACACCCCAAAACCAAAACAAAAAACCAGGAGGCCAAATAACTAGAAATAAATAGTAGAGAAATTACAGAATAGCTGTAGGCAGATAGCCATCTTTCCATCTAAGGAGTAAAGATAACTTTATGGGAGAAAGCATTTGCCTTCATTTGGGTCAAAAATTATTTATTTGGGGATAATTGCAGCCCCAATTCAGATTTCTGAACTGATTTCAACCTTTCCAAAGGCTTTTTAAAATTTTAAGATCATATTGAAGCTCTGTAAAATCAACTTATTTTGAGTAAGATTTGATAACTATATACTAAAAAGTGAATGTATATGAACAGACCAAAATGGTTTTTGTCTTAATTTTTTTTTCTTTCAATTCAATTAATTAACATATAGTGTATTATTAGTTTCAGAGGTAGAGGTCAGTGATTCATCACTCTTATATAACAACCAGTGCTCATTACATCACGTGCCTTCTTTAATGTCCATCACCCAGGTACCCCATCCCCCCCACCCCTCGCCCCTCCAGCCACCCTCAGTTTGTTTCCTATGGTTAAGAGTCTCTTACGGTTTGTCTCCCTCTCTGGTTTCATTTTGCTTTATTCTTCCCTTTCCTCCCCTATGATCCTCTGTTTTGTTTCTTAAATTCCACATATGGGTGAGATCATATGATAATTGTCTTTCTCTGATTGACTTACTTCATTTAGCATAATACCCTCTAGTTCCATCCCTGTTATTGCAAATGGCAAATTTCATTTTTTATGGCTGCGTAATATTCCATTGTAGGGATATACCTTATATATATACCATTGTGTATATATACACCACATCTTCTTTACCCATTCATCTGTTGATGGACATCTGAGCTTTTTCTTTTTTTTTTAATTTTATTCTATTATGTTAGTCACCATACATTACATCATTAGTTTTTGATGCAGTGTTCCATGGTTCATTGTTTGCGTATAACACCCAGTGCTCCATGCAATACATGCCCTCCTTCATACCCATCAGTGGGCTAACTCATCCCGCCACCACCCCTCCTCTAGACCCTCAGTTTGTTTCTCAGTGTCCATAGTCTCTCATGGTTCATCTCCCCCCCCCCCCGATTCCCCCCCCCCCACTTCATTTTTCCCTTCCTACTAAATTTTTTTTAACATATATTATTTGTTTCAGAGGTACAGGTCTGTGATTCATCAGTCTTACACAATTCACAGCACTCACCATAGCACATACCCTCTCCAATGTCCATCACCCAGCCACCCCATCCCTGCCACCCCCCCCCACCACTCCAGCAACCCTCAGTTTGTTTCCTGAGATTAAGAGTCTCTTATGGTTTGTCTCCCTCTCTGGTTTCATCTT
Organism: Callorhinus ursinus; assembly: GCF_003265705.2. Classification (NCBI taxonomy): domain Eukaryota; kingdom Metazoa; phylum Chordata; class Mammalia; order Carnivora; family Otariidae; genus Callorhinus; species Callorhinus ursinus. Next base: position 40,925,635 of record NW_027397066.1, on the reverse strand, counting down.
GTTTCATTTTTTCTTCCCTTCTCTTATGATCCTCTGTCTTGTTTCTCAAATTCCTCATATCAGTGAGATCATATGATACTTGTCTTTCTCTGATTGACTTATTTCACTTAGCATAATACCCTCTAGTTCCATCCACATCATTGCAAATGGCAAGATTTTGGGGTTTTTTGATGGCTGAATAATATTCCATTGTGTATATATATACACCACATCTTCTTTACCCATTCATCTGTTGATGGACATCTAGGCTCTTTCCATAGTTTGGCTATTGTGGACATTGCTGCTATAAACACTGGGGTACATGTGCCCTTTGGATCATTACATTTGTATCTTTGGGATAAATACCCAGTAGTGCAATTGCTGGGTCGTAGGGTAGCTCTATTTTCTGCTTTTTGAGGAAACTCCATACTGTTTTCCGGACTGGGCACACCAGCTTGCCTTCCCACCAACAGTGCAGGAGGGTTCCCCTTTCTCCACATCCTTGTCAACATCTGTCATTTCCTGACTTGTTAATTTTAGCCATTCTGACTGGTGTGAGGTGGTATCTCATTGTGGTTTTGATTTGGATTTCCCTGATGCCAAGTGATGTAGAGCACTTTTTCATGTGTCTGCTGGCCTTTTGGATGTCTTCTTTGGAGAAATGTCTGTTCATGTCGTCTGCCCATTTCTTGATTGGATTATTTGTTCTCTGGGTGTTGAGTTGGATAAGTTCTTTATAGATTTTGGATACTAGCCTTTATCTGATATGTCATTTGCAAATATCTTCTCCCATCCTGTTGGTTGTCTTTTGGTTTCGTGGACTGTTTCCTTTGCTGTACAAAAGCTTTTTATCTTGATGAAATCCCAATAGTTCATTTTTGCCCTTGCTTCCCTTGCCTTTGGCGATATTTCTAGGAAGAAGTTGCTGTGGCTGAGGTCGAAGAGGTTGCTGCCTGTGTTCTCCTCTAGGATTTTGATGGACTCCTGTCTCACATTTAGGTCTTTCATCCATTTTGAGTCTATTTTTGTGTATGGTGTAAGGAAATGGTCCAGTTTCATTCTTCTGCATGTGGCTGTCCAATTTTCCCAACACCATTTGTTGAAGAGACTGTCTTCTTTCCACTGGACATTCTTTCCTGCTCTGCCGAAGGTTAGTTGATCAAAGAGTTGAGGGTCCATTTCTGGGTTCTCTCTTCTGTTCCATTGATCTATGTGTCTGTTTTTGTGCCAGTACCACACTGTCTTGATGATGACAGCTTTATAATAGAGCTTGAAATTGGAATTGTGATGCCATCAGCTTTGGTTTTCTTTTTCAACATTCCTTTGGCTATTTAGGGTCTTTTCTGGTTCCATATAAATTTTAGGATTATTTGTTCCATTTCTTTGAAAAAAGTGGATGGTATTTTGACAGGGATTGCATTAAATGTGTAGCTTGCTCTAGGTAGCATAGACATTTTAACAATACTTGTTCTTCCAATCCATGAGCATGGAACGTTTTTCCAATTCTTTGTGTCTTCCTTAATTTCTTTATGAGTATTCCATAGTTTTCTGAGTACAAATCCTTTGCCTCTTTGGTTAGGTTTATTGCTAGGTATCATGGGTTTTGGTGCAATTGTTAATGGGATCGACTCCTTAATTTCTTTTTCTTCTGAACAGACCAAAATATTTGGAGGAGAATATAACTTTCCTTATCCATCTGGGGGAATAATGATTTGTTTAATGAAGTTTGTAAGAGTGTTTTTACTGTTGAAAAAATCATTACCTATGTCTTCATATATTTTAAAAAACATAATCTCAATTCCTTTAAACCTAACTTAAAGAGCAAGCAAAGAGAGCAGACATTTGTTCTTCATCTGACCTATAATCAGCATTAAATTTTCTGGGGAAAAAGTAAAGATTTTTAAATAACTTATTATGCAATCTGATTATTTTGTATTGAGTTGGTTAGAAAAAAATGTCCAAAGAACACTCCAGAAAGTTTAAAGTGAGATGAGGGAGTATTTAGAACTTAAGGATTTTCCCAGGCATTCAGTTTTAAGATTTGACCCATTAAGATATGTTTTCAGTGGAATCCTAAAAGCAAGAAAGGCTTTAATTCAGGTTATTTACTGAAACAATATCATTATTTGCTCAACCAGAAGATTACTATAATTTCTTAAACTCCCATACAGCTCAGGATTTCATTTTCAAACATGTTTCCTTTGACATAGAAAATGAACATATTGGAAGCTACTGAGAGATGTATTAGCACATCTTGATCTGAGCAAAAAAACATTGGAAAATGGTTATCCACCAATTTATGTTTTGTGCCCATAGAAGTTCTAGCACAACAAGCAGAGGAATGGTTTGGCAATTGCTGTGTTAATTTCAACAACGTAGAAGCCAACTCAGGTCATTCTAGCTTCCACAGCCCCCTGGTTTGGTTGTTGTCTACATTGACTGAATTAACCTAATGCTATACTTCCTCTGAAAGGGTGTATAATAGTCAAAAACCTAGAAATAAAAACAAGAAAGAAGTTATGAAAACCTGGCATGAGTCATCAGTCTCTAGAAATAAATGAAAGTTGATATGGTCGCGAAATTACATATAACAAGAGTTGCAAATGTAAATATCCTTAGGAGACAGATGACACAGAGAAATCGTGGTGGCCATGTTGATAACCAGGGGTGGTAATGAAGGTGAAGAACCGGACCGTACATGCCCTGCCCCAAGAGGCACCATCTATTACCAGCCTCCAGTCCATCAGACAAGGTAAGAATGTGGGGAGAGGCCAGGAATCTGGAGTTTTAGTTGAAATCTTCCACTTTTTAAGATGTTGCCTATTAATTCAACCTAAAGTCTTAGAAAGGGCCAAACCAAGAATGTGTGTAGATTGCATTCAACCCATGAGTCACCATTGATATCTAACATATAACATCTGGGCTGCATCAACTTTGCATTTTCTCAGTGTTTGTGAATGTGTATGCTTATGTGTATGCATGTCTACAGACACAGATTTACATATCAGACCTAGCTGCATATCCTAGAGTGAGTCAAATTGACAAATTAAAATAACAGCCAAAAAAAAAAATAATCGGCTGGTGTCACTGATCCCCTTAAGCTATGTGATAGACATTGTCAGGCCCCTGCAGCCCTGGTGAGGTGAAAAGGGTCGCTCTCCATCAGATCCCCTCCCTTCCTCATTCTTCGTGGGCACAACCCACCCCCCATCTACCACCTTTTCTGTACTTTTGTGTCCAACAAACAGTGTTTGCAGCTTTTCTGTGCAAGCCTACCTTAGACCAACTGGAACCACTTTGTGACAGGTGCAGAGAGCCAGAGGCACATCCCTCCAAAGCAGGCAGCTTTTAACTGTTGACTTTCAGGCAATAGGACTATGAAAGCCCAGCTCCCCTGCCTTGATCGGGTGACTTTGAGCTATAACTTATACTCCAGAGCTCCCCTGCAGGATTAAGCTGATGCTCCCTTTTGCAGGACTTTGTCTCCGTTGGACCCTTGTTTGGCTTCTTTCTCCTCTGCCTTCTGTCTCTTTAATCCTTATTGATGCCCCCTGGAAGCAAGTGCTTCCTTCCTAAATCACTTGCACATAAATCCTCATCTCAGAATTATGTCAAATCCAACCTGCAACCACCAGTCTCTGCTGTGCCTTAGTTTCCTCTTCCTTAACATGAAGACAATAATATTACCGTCTTCATAAGGTGGTGATGATTCAATGAGTTAGCATGTATAAAGAGCTTAGAACACTTGCCAGCCATTACCACTTAAGTCTTGGCTAAAATTACTCTCTCATGGTAAGAGGATGCAAATAAAAATGAAATCATCACATCTTTCAGCCAAGTTCTGTTTTCTAGTGGAAACACATACTGATTTAAACTTTGGAGAGAGATATAATATCAGCTCAATAGTGTAGCTTCTTGTTTTCCAAGAATCACACATGACCACATGACATGTCTCTGGATGAAGCAGGAACACCCCCTCCATAACAAACCCAACCTGAGCAGAAGAATAAGAGTGTGTGTGTGTGTGTGTGTGTGTGTGTGTGTGTGTGTGTGTGTGTATAGGTGGCAAAACCACCAGACCGCGGCATGGGACTTCTCTGACACCTCAGACATCTTAATGAAGCACCAAGATTGATTCAGCTGCAGCCCATCTGTCAAATGAACAGGCCATAGTCAGCTTCGCTCCCATGGCCCATTTATTTCTTCTGTATTGACATGACATAGGCTTCCTGTCTTTCCTACAGAAATAGGCATCTCTTTCCAAATGTCTCCATTGTTGTCAACAGCACCGTCATCTTTCTAATCCCTCAAGATTATGAGCTTAGGATCGTTTATTTCCAACTTTATCCCCACAAACCCATCTCTCGTCATGGTTTGCTTATTGTTTTTCACAATAAGGCCCAGCAGATCTTTCCCTCTCTGAAGCTGCCACTGTAACTAATATAAGCCCTGATAATGTCATGGTTGGGGATTCCCACTGCTGCCTTGTTAAATACTTTCTTATTTCTTCTGTCTTCGTGTCATTGTCAGGATAGCTGGCAGAATACTCCAAACTTCATGAATTCTCTCCACAGCCAAAGAGCATGTGTAACCTGCTCATGTAATCTAACATGCAAGCCCATAGTGCTGCCGATGTGCCGGGGACAGTTCTAAGTGCTTGACAAATATCAACAACCATCTGAGGGAGGCATTCTTATTGCTCCGGTTTTATAGATGAGGACACTGAGAGGTAAACAGCTTGTCTGGGGTCATAAAGCTCGCAAGTGTCAGAGCCAGGACTCAAAGCCACGCAGTCTGGCTCCAGAGGCTGTACGCTTACTGTCAGGCGCTCGCTGCCAACACAGCACCCACACCGCGTCTCGGTCCTTGTTGGCTGTCTCCGTCGTCCACCTTTGCCACTGTCTTCTCCCAAACTCTGACTCCACATTATTCCCATTTCTGAGTTTGTGTCATTCCGAAGGCAAAATAGAGCAAGGGCTGTTCTGCGGGTGGCGAGAAGGTAGCTCATTTGGGAGACTGAAAGAGGGACACTGTAGGAAATCACGCTGGAGTCGGGGTAAGGGATCGTGTTGTAAAGGATCAGGCTACAATTTTAGGCTGATCTGTTTGCAAAGGTCCAAACCAGTGAACATGTCTATGACTGGCTCTCAAAATGTTAATGGTCTCAGGTTTTATAGGCTCCCACTTTGAGATATGTTCTTAGGGAACTTGGCCAGAGGCTATTTTATGGCTTCACTAAGTCCTTTCTCCCATGGACCAGGAACCAACATCAGAAAGAGTCTAAGTGTAACTCTCTTATACTCTTACGGGTTCCCTGTACCTCCAAGACCTGCTCTTGATGGTTGGAGCAGGGATTTTTTTTTTTTCTTTGCTCGGGAGTATTAATTCCAAATTTCTCCTGTCATCTTTTCAGTGTTTTTCCAGGATGCCCAAGGTGTTGGGACCAAGCAAATAGGACCCTGATGGCTTACCTCATGTCCCAAAGACCCAAGATTGATCTGTACATTAGGATACACTATGGCCCCACTATATTTGAATATATATTTTTTAACTTTAAAGATTTGGGGGATTATAAGTAACTCTTCCTTAATTACAACACTGGTATATATTTCATATTCAGAAGACCTGTCAACATTTTCATTTCTCTTCAAACAAACTGGCTATGATGGTAGATCTTTAGTAATTTGCCAATCTTTGCCATAATTCCCTCCCAATTAATTTTCAAAGTAATTGCTTAAATGATCATTAACATCTTCCATAGGAACACATTAATATTTGCTTAATATTTTATTACTTGCTTAATTTTTAAATGAGAATAGAATTACTAGGGGGTGGTTTCAGTAAAAAATTCCTGGGTGAAGAGCTAAAAATCAACACCAATGTCAGATGTCCCAAAAGTTTTGCAACATAACTATTAAATCGAAGAAAATAAATGAAAGCCTTCAAAAATGTTGTTCAGTCACCATCTGGAATGGCTTAAAACAGTAAAATACAAAAACAATAATATAGAACACATCTTACTGTATTTCTTCAAACTAACTCAATTATAGAACCATATAGTGGGAGCAGATTGTGGTTATTTGGTTGAGGGTGAATGCAAGTTTTTAAATCATTGTTTTCATTTTGGGCCTAAAAGGAGATGACAGAGAATAGTTGGATGTTAATTCCTTTAAAGTTTTCCCTTGGGGGAACCTAGCAACAATTTCATTTCCATATAACTAAGATGTCATACCAATATAGCTCCTCTAGTTGGATCAAACATGACATGTGACAGAGTCATTGGCAGTCTAGGAGCGGGGGGCATGAGATCAAAGCATGAAGAGGGCAGAAGGTACTCAAAGTCAAATTCCCTTGGCCAAAATTTTTGCAAATTTTAAGTAATCCTGATGATAATGTCTCAGGATTCACAACAAGGTGATAGAGAGTTTGTCATCTTCTATAAAGTTCTGCTTCTGGCTTGAATCTTAACTCTACCAGTCAGATAGAGTCCACCCCATCCCTGGTATCTATATCAGTAATTCCTGGTGTGGATCTTCAACAAAAGATTAGTGAAGAATGCCAAAACCCATTTTAAAACATCCATACTCTATAAAGCTTGCCATACATTAATTTGGACATCAATAATCATATTGACTTAAGCATTAATTTATACCAAATCTCATTTTAAGAGAGGTATAATTTATAATATTGAAATACAAAGAAATGTAGAAAATTAGTAAGAGAAAATTAAGAGTAGGAAAATATTTGAAGTCAGAGGCAAGGTTAGTACATTAAACTATAATGTATACTTGTCAGAAATAGGTAACAAAATTGGCTTCCAGCTGTCCCCTCACAGCCAAAGCAAAGAGAAAAATATCTTGATATATAAGATTCACAGAATCTATAAACATAAAAACAGACCAAGTTTTCAAGGAAACCCAGTCTTTCTTGAAGGTATTAAGACTTAAAAGGAATTTTCTTCTGTAACTCCTCATAAAGAAAGCCTGGTCAAATTCAGTTTTATTCACAGAAACTTCCTCAACAACCCAGTACACATGTTCGTTCCTGTCTCTAAACTCTTCACATGTTAATTTGTCTTTCATTCTAAAATACTTATTGAGTACCTGGCATTTGTGTCAGATGCTGGGAAATATAATGGTGAACAGAACCTAATCTTGCCATTATGGAGTTTATAGTCTGGTGGGCCAGAGAGAGATGAATTTTTCAAAAACCACATAAACAAACATATATAAAATTACAATGTATCTCTAATACAATATATAAATATATATAATCACAAACTATGATCAGTGCTATAAAGGAAAACTATTAGATAGTATAAAAACAAATGGTTTGATCTACCCTAAGAGGTCAGAGAAGCCTTCCCTGAGGAAATGAATAAAGATTGCACTTGGAACTATGAGAGGAATAAGTACTATCTCATTTAATACTACATTGTGCTGGATTTTTTCCTATTGTTTAAGGAGGAGGAATCTGGTCTTTTCCCAATTTTCCTTGTGGATGCTGGGTTCCTCTAGGCGTAAATCATACCTCCTTCTTCTGTATCCTCCCTCCTGCCTCAACCATGTTAGGAACATTGTAGTACTCAAGAAATCCTCAATTCAGTCCACTGCTGGTGAAGGAGAATAGAATACAGTTTCACACCATTGCCACCAAAAAAAGCTCAGCAAGAAAATATAGCTCCCATTAGCCTCAACTCCTAGTACTTTGAACTAACAAATGCTTTAATTGACAGGAAATTCAAATACATCTCCCAGGCACTTTATTATTATTACAATTTTGGGGGGGAGATTGGAGTTCCCCTGGAGAGAAATTTAAGCTGGAGAGCTGGAAAAACGCATGCTTTGTTACATACTGGGAATTTCTCTTCACATGCTGTTTTTCTCCTGCTCGTGGTAACTGATATTTCAATATTCCCTCTGCAGCAAAGAAGCAAGCAGCACCTGCAGACCTGTTCTCTTGTTCCTACCATAACAAATTGTTAATTATTCACAAATACCACCAAATTGTTTTAACATGCCACTGAGGTCACTTGAACCAGTCTCAATGCCTCTCTTCCCATCTCTCTTTTTTGTTCTCCTTCCCAAATTCCTTCTCTCCCTTCTCTTTGCTTTCTTGTAACCCTTATACTCATCTCTCTCCCTCTCTATCTCTACTGGCTCCCCTTCTCAAGATGTGAAAACAATCAAACCTGACGGTCTTTCAAGATACATCTCCAAAGGCTAGTGAAACAAAAGCAAAAATGAACTTTTGGGACTTCATCAAGATAAAAGCCTTCTGCACAGCAAAGGAAACAGTCAACAAAACAAAGAGGCAACCCACAGAACGGGAGAAGATATTTGCAAATGGCACTACAGATAAAGGGCTGGTATCCGAGATCTATTAGGAACTTCTCAAACTCAACACCAAAAAACAAATATCAAGTCAAAAAATGGGCAGACATGAACAGACGCTTCTCCAAAGAAGACATACAAATGACTAACAGACACATGAAAAAATGTTCATCATCATTTGCCATCAGGGAAACTCAAATCAAAACCACACTGAGATACCACCTTACACCAGTTAGAATGGCAAAAATTGACAAGGTAAGAAACAACAAATGTTGGAGAGGTTGTGGAGAAAGGGGAACCCTCTTACACTGTTGGTGGGAATGCAAGTTGGTACAGCCACTTTGGAAAACAGTGTATAGGTGCCTCAGAAAATTAAAAATAGAGCTACCGTATGACCCAGCAATTGCACTACTGGCTATTTACCCCAAGGACACAGATGTAGTGAAAAGAAGGGCCATATGCACCCCAATGTGCATAGCAGCAATGTCCGCAATAGCCAAACTGTGGAAAGAGCCGAGATGCCCTTCAACAGATGAATGGATGAAGAAGACGTGGTCCATATCTACAATGGAATATGACTCAGCCCTCAGAAAGGATGAATACCCAACTTTTACATCATCATGGATGGGACTGGAGGAGATTATGCTCAGTGAAGTAAGTCAAGCAGAGAAAGACAATTATCATATGGTTTCACTTATTTGTGGAACATAAGTAATAGCATGGAGGACATTAGGAGAAGGAAGGGAAAAATGAAGGGGGGGAATCGGAGGGGGAGATGAACCATGAGAGACTGTGGACTCTGAGAAACAAACTGAGGGTTCTAGAGGGGAGGGGGTGGGGGATGGGTTAGCCTGGTGATGGGTATTAAAGAGGGCACATTCTGCGTGGAGCACTGGGTGTTATATGCAAACAATGAATCATGGAACACTACATCAAAAACTAATGATGTATGGTGATTAACATAACAATAAAAAATTATTAAAAAAACTAATGATCTAGTGTATGGTGACTAACATAACATAATTATAAAAAAAAAAAACTGTCAGATGCATCATAATGACTCAAAGCCCCTAGAGGTCAGTGATCTGGTGTGTTTGGTGACTTTACTGCCCTCCCTCCAGTCTCTCCACCCCCTATATCAGGACTTTTCCTGCCTGGAGTTGCAGGAGGTGGGGTTGGCCTTGGAGGGCACCTTCATGTTCGTTGGGGGGTGCTTCTGGTATACATGGGGAAAGAAGGGCTGGTGGGACAGAAAGGAACTGGCATCCCTATCCTACCTGGGGAGGAACAAATAGCCGGGAAGATATAACTAACAAAGCCAATGGGCGTGGGCCGAGAACAAGACGCATCCAAAGAGAGAGCCCTCAGTGGGGAACTGGCAAGGCCAAGTTAGGGAGGCTGGGTTAGGAGACAGAATTTAGAGAAATTCCCAGAGCTGAGAACATAAGGGAGAGAGCTTCCTCTCAGGCTAAATCTAGAAGGGAGGAATTGATATTGAGGATCTTGGCCTGTCAGACATCTACCCCCCCGCCCCGTTTTATTAAGATATACCCGTTTTATTGAGATATAACTGACATACAACATTGTGTAAGTTTAAGGTATACAACATGTTGATTTGATACACTTATATATTGCAAAGTGATTACCACCATAGCGTTAGCTAACATCACTACCATAGCAAAGTGGTGATAGCATGTAGGGATTAGGTGTAGAGCTCTAGATTCAGATGACCCAAATCTGAATCCTGGCCCCGCTTCTTCTTCTTCTTTTTTTTTTTTTTTTTAGGTTTTTATTTATTTATTTATTTATTTATTTATTTATTTATCTGTGAGAGAGAGAGAGAGAGAGCACACAAGCAGGGAGAGGGGCAGGCAGAAGGAAAAGTAGACTCCCCAGTGAGCAAGGAACCTGATGTGGAACTCCATCCCAGGACCCTGGGATCATGACCTGAGCTGAAGGCAGACACTTAACTGACTGAGCCACCCAGGCTTCCCCTGACCCTGCTTCTTAAGCTTAAGGGCTTAGGGCAAGTGATTTACCTTCTCTAGGCCTTGTTGCCTAATCTGTAAAATGGGGAGAATAATACTAGCCTACAGATGTATTGTCCAACAAGTGGCACCTCTTATTATTTCTTCTTCTACTATTGCTATTATAATAGTGTCTAACATATCATAGGCACTGTATTTTTTTTGTTTTTGTTGATTGTGGAATGTATACATGTGCTGCGTATGAGTAATCAGGATAGATTTTCTCACAGAACAAAGTGCAACCAACCAATGCAGACTTTAAACAACTTCTTTCAAGCACTACAAACATTGGCTGGACATTAAAAGCTCACTTTAGTTTTGTCCTTATGGGGCCTGAGGACTGTCTTGTGCTTATTTTCCTGGATGTCCTCCTATCACATAATCGGGTTTGCTTCGTTCTCTGGGAGTTACAACCTGCCAATGGAAACATCAGCATCCTCTTCTCTCGGGCCAGCAAGCTATGTTATAGAAAAGAAAACAGTCCTCTTGACCTGCACTTAGATGCAGCCTTGATTTGGGGCATCCAGGAGTTATGAGGCTGGACTCTGTGCTGATGGTCTCTGCACAAAGATCACATTTCCAATGATGTGGATTCCTAGCCACAATATGGCAAGAAAAAGGATTGCATGTAATTTGCACTCTTTATGACCCTGACAACATGATTGTTATGGCCACCATGCCAATTTGGATGACTAAAGCAAATGAGAAGAAGCTTTAAATAAACCAAACAGAGATGTCAAAATATTAGGATGATCAGATCCCATCTGGAACACTATGTTGACTTTTGGAGACCATATTTTAAATGAATACCCTAAAGCTGTATTCCAAGGATAGCAACATGCTGAAAACAATAATGGTAATTTATGGAACACAGTACATAGACGTGTCAGGTACTGAATAAAGAGCTAAAAACACTTTATAAGCATCATCCCCTGGAATGTTCACCACAACCCTCTAAGAGAGCTAATGTGGTCCCTATGTGACAGAAGAAAATGCAAATACTAGGGAACTATAAGTAACTTTTCTAAAGTCAAGCTAAAAAGCTATAAACATGGGTTATAACCTCAGGTCTTTCTAACTCCAAAATCTCCTCTCTTTAAATGACAGAGATTTGGACCATGACTTTTCAGGAGTTGGAAGCACTTAAGAATGGTTGAAATGGAGAAAATTTGACAAAGACAAGACATGGTATTTATCTTCAATGTAAGGAAAACATCTTTGTTCTACTTAGCAACAGACCTTCATTCTATGATGGCAGTTATCTGGAAGCAGATTTGACCTAATTGTAATGGGAGTTCTTTAACAGTCAGAGCAGACTTGCGAGACATGGGCAGACCTGGGCAAGTTCTGAACATCCCAAAACATCAAGCAGTGGCCCAGTGTTCTCCCAACAAGGATGTGGTAGAGGTACCTTTACATTGGGTGATGACCAGACCATCACTTCTATGCAATCTGAAATCAGCCTTTGCGCTGTCTTATCAGGTTACAGATATACACACGATGGCCAGCTCTCATGTACAGCAGTGTCTAAAGGAGGACCCTTTGGATCTCAAATGATGGAAATCCCAACTGGCCTAAGCAGAAAGTCATAAAAATAGAAATAAATAAACCAGTGGGAACATATTGACTCAAGCATTTGAAGAGTCACATGGATGTGGATGTGACTAGAAATGACACTGGATCTAAGGTCACACATGAAAACCTCAGGATTCGATTACCTTCTTTTCTTTTCTTTTTTTAATTTTTTTATTGTTATGTTAATCACCATATATTACATCATTAGTTTTTGATGTAGTGTTCCATGATTCATTGTTTGTGCATAACACCCAGTGCTCCACGCAGAATGTGCCCTCTTTAATACCCATCACCAGGCTAACCCATCCCCCTACCCTCCTCCCCTCTAGAACCCTCAGTTTGTTTTTCAGAGTCCATCGTCTCTCATGGTTCGTCTCCCCGTCCGACTTACTCCCCTTCATTTTTCCCCTCCTGCTATCTTCTTCTTTTTCTTTTTTCTTAACATATGTTGCATTATTTGCTTCAGAAGTACAGATCTGTGATTCAACAGTCTTGCACAATTCACAGCACTCACCATAGCACATACCCTCCCCAATGTCTATCACCCAGCCACCCCATCCCTCCCACCCCCCACCACTCCAGCAACACTCAGTTTGTTTCCAGAGATGAAGAATTCCTCATATCAGTGAGGTCATATGATACATGTCTTTCTCTGATTGACTTATTTCATTCAGCATAACACCGTCCAGTTCCATCCATGTCGTTGCAAATGGCAAGATCTCATTCCTTTTGATGGCTGCATGATATTCCATTGTGTATATATACCACTTCTTCTTTATCCATTCATCTGTCGATGGACATCTTGGCTCTTTCCACAGTTTGGCTATTGTGGACATTACTGCTATAAACATTCGGGTGCACGTACCCCTTCGGATCCCTACATTTGTATCTTTGGGGTAAATACCCAGTAGTGCAATTGCTGGATCGTAGGGTAGCTCTATTTTCAACTGTTTGAGGAAGCTCCATACTGTTTTCCAGAGTGGCTGCACCAGCTTGCATTCCCACCAACAGTGTAGGAGGGTTCCCCTTTCTCCACATCCCCGCCAACATCTGTCGTTTCCTGACTTGTTAATTCTAGCCATTCTGACGGGTGTGAGGTGGTATCTCATTGAGGTTTTGATTTGGATTTCCCTGATGCCGAGCGATGTTGAGCACTTTTTCATGTGTCTGTTGGCCATTTGGATGTCTTCTTTTCGATTACCTTCTTTTCATCTCTCAGCTTTGCTCCATTTCTCTTGAGTGACTCTAAAACAGCCTCTCTCTTGCTATCCTTTTTTAAAAGATTTTATTTATTTATTTATATATTTGAGGGAGAGAGAGAGAGAGCAGATGGAGAGGGAGAAACAGACTCCCTGTTGAGCAGAGAGCCCGATGTGGGCCTCAATCCTAGGATCCTGAGATCATGACCTGAGCCCAAGGCAGACGCTTAACCAAATGAGCAACCCAGGCGCCCCTCTCTCTTACTATGTTTTAATAGCAAGATGGCTGCCAGAATTTCTGGAAGATTACACTTTTCCAGGTTCAAAACCAGCAAGGAAAAAAAAATCTGAACTGAGTGTGTTTTTCCCAACATTTCCCATGAGTCCTATGATTCCCTTTAATAAAACTGACTTTGATACTGCGCACACCTAGAACTTACTACTATGTCCAGAGAAATGGGTGGTTCGATTAGTTTGGGCTAGGCCACATGTTAAATTCCCAGGAGCCCCACCCAGACTGCATGGACAGAAGTGGGAGAAAAGTGGATCTTTTTAGTCATTCAATGAACATTACTGAGGACCTACTATGTGAATAGAGCATTGCGTTAAGCACTGCAGAACATACGAAGATGACTAGAAATAAATCAAAACTGTTGTGTATGACAAAGAGAAGGTTTATTTGTATGGGATGACATTTAGGAAGTGGCTTATCATCATCATTCTGCCTTTGTGTAGAAAACATTTTTCTTATATTATGAAATCTAAGGACCATCTTACTGGTTCTCAACCAGTCAGTTTTGTTCTCTAATCCCTACACCCCTGTCACCCACACCCCCCCCGCCCCTGACCAAGGGACATTTGACAATGTCTGGAGATATCTTCAGCTATCGCAACCAGAGGAATGCTCCTGGCATCTGGTGGGTAGAGGCCAGAGTGTTGCTAAATATTCTAACAATACACAGGATAACCCCTCACAATAAAGAATTATCCAGACCAAAATGTCAACAGTGCTGAGTTTGAGAAAACCTGCTCTAGTGGAAAGCACATAAACATACATTTGCAATGTGCAGGAGTCTCTCAGTTACAGATGGAACTCTAGGGTACTGTAGCACTTTAGTAGAGCTCTAAAAAGGGAACTACGCACCACAGTCATGGTAGGGACAAAGGTAGACTACCAGGCCCAGGTCCTATTTCATCTAAAGGCATAGCTAGTAATTGCTTGCAGGTGGTTGGTCACCTAAACTCTTATTCTAATTAAACCATCTGCAGCTGGAACTCACGCTACATTACCTTCCAGCTTCCAGACTGATCACCCAACAATCAGTAACCCAGAATCACTAGGAATTCATACCTGCTGGAAACTAGCTGGAGAGCTAATGAATTGCACAGGGTTTCTGTCAAACACACATCTTTAATTGGTCAAGAGACCTAACTTCATTTCAAAACTATTTGCTTGCATCTCAGATGGGGGTTCCAGATGTCAAGGACAGAATCCTGTTGATGATCCAGGAATGGTGCCAAAAATATTTTCTGGAAGCACTCCAAGGAATTGACTTCACACCCTTCACAGTGGGCTGGAGTCAGCCAGTGGTCGTGTTAAGATTATTATTGAATTTGTGCTGCACAGCCAGACCTCATGGTCTAGGAGCTTCATCAGCCCACAGTGAAACTCTTCTCACTTTACTTTAGTAAGTTTGAGGCAGATAGGCAGACCAAAGGATAGAACATGAAAGACTGTGATTGAAACTATATTATTTCAAACCAATCGTTTTTTTCCTGCCTTTTTACCTCACTTGGAATTTGTAAAATCCTGCCTTAATAAATGAATCTATTAATAGGCAATATCACTTGTAGGCCATGTCTATTCAAAACCCCCAACACAATCATTTTACTTATTCAATTCTGTCAACAGGGAAATAAGTCAAGGCAATTGTTTGACTAAATTAGCACTGATTTTGCTTAAATCCCTAGTCCTCAATCTTGACTTAACATTAGAACCACATACAGAGATTTTATAAATTCTGGCGCCCAGGCCACTTCCTAGATGAATTATGTAAGAACCTCTGGAGGTGGGATTTGGGGATCAGTGTTTTTAAAGCTCTCCTGGTGATTCAAAAGCATTCCTAGCTACATGCGTCTTCTTCACACTTTATGACATGGTTATCACAAATGACTTCAGGAGGTTTAGACCATAAGCACGACCTGAGCCTTACCACCAATGATAGAGGAAGGAAGATAAATTCCCTTCAGACCATTGCCATCGGTTCATTAGTCTTGGAATTGGGTTTTATTTATGTATAACTTCCTCTATGAACAACAAAAAAAGTAGTTTGTTTCTTATATGCAGCAATAACTCAGCAATGTAAAAGGGGTTTCCTATAATGTATGCAAGTGGGAAAGAAAAATCATAAACATTTCAGACCAGAGAATGTGGCCAATGCTGAGATAGATCATTTTCTGGTATTATTACCTGTTTGCCCATGTTAATAAAAATATTCAGTAACAGACACCTGGGGAGGTGGCAGGGGAAAGACTTCTGAATTTCATGTTACTCAATTTAGGAAAGCCCTGATGATTTATATGCATGTGGGCTAGCCTGAAAAATAGACCACAGCTCTGTTATGGATCCTCAGCCTCTCTTGGGTCATCAGAGCCAAGAGATGCCATCCACCTCCCTAAGATCAGATTTTCCTAACAATGAAA
Organism: Callorhinus ursinus; assembly: GCF_003265705.2. Taxonomy (NCBI): domain Eukaryota; kingdom Metazoa; phylum Chordata; class Mammalia; order Carnivora; family Otariidae; genus Callorhinus; species Callorhinus ursinus. The sequence continues at coordinate 40,909,819 of NW_027397066.1, read as the reverse complement.
TGTAAAGAGATAGGAAAAGCTTCCTTTGTCTCTAGTGCTCTAGAGCTCTCCAGCAATCAGCCTCTCCGCAGGAACGAAAACTATCCTGAAGAACTTCATAAATTCTTCCTGAGAGTTATGGGTTTTTTTAAGTCTTGGTTCCTAGAACAAACTATTTCCTGAAATGAATGACCAGTTAGAAAGAAGAGATGTTTGGAGTCTGCATACAGGCACCTCATAAGTCTATCTTGGGCCTAGATCCCCTCTTTCCTGGGAGTGGTGTCCTTCCCACGGCCTCTGATACCTCATCACACAAGGTCCTCGCTAAATTACCCGCCATCATTCCCAGTGGAGAGAGGAATGCTTGATACCATGTCAAGCAGTGAGGAGACGCGGATGGCAGGGCAGATGTGGAAAAGGTGTGGGGCAGGCATCTACTCTGCTGAGGCCTTACATCCACAGCAGGCCTCATCCCTACTCTCTTAATTTATCTCCAAATCACAGACTTTGTAGGGTCATGAAGAAGAATGGGCAGGATTCAAAGAAGGTATTCATTATATTAGTTCAATCTGTGCTCCATTAGCAGCTCACAGTGCCTGCATTATACTATGAATTAGTGCTTTTATAAATCCTGAATATCTTATGAATAACATCCTTATATTGCACTGTTCCCTCAAGGGTTAAAACTGTTAGTATATGAAATGTAAACATTTCAAATATACTCCAATGTTTAAAAACACACTTTGATACGGAAGCTCTGGAAACGGTCAAGGTGTCTCTCACATTCTGAGAGGGCGCACGTGAGGAGATGCTCAGTAGAACCCTCACAGAGGGAGAGAGGTTCTCAGTGTGGCCTCTGTTCTCTGAAATGGCTCAGCTGGGGATGGGAGTGGTCGTTCTTTGATCTCCCACTTGCTGACAGAGCCACATTTGGCTCTCCCTTGAGCTGACATAAAGGAGAGACCAGATCCCCTTTGAGGGGTTCCTGTGCACCAGAATGCAGACAGATGGCCTGCTGGGCAAGGGGAGGTGTGCCCCCAGCAGAGAGGACTGCTGAAATAACTCTGGCATGGACTGCTGCTTCATACCTTTCCTGGTGAGCAACCAGAGGCTGAGCTCAGAGGATATACATGAAGGGTCCCCGGTCCCACTGGTGAGCCCTCCGGGCCATATGCTGAGAAGCTAAACATGCCCTAGACCTTGAGTTGAAGACTTTTAAACATGTGTCTTTAGGGTCATTCTCAGATGATAATTGTGCAGTGGAAAATTCCTTTCAGTGCCCCAGCATCCCGGGTAGAGGTATCATTACCGATAGGAAAGGAACAGTGGGGGGGGTTAGGATAAATAATGAAGAAGACCCAGTTCTAAGCTGGTTGTAGTCATGGAGCTGAGAATAGCATATTCATTTTCTCTTGCTGCTGTAACAAATTACCACAAACTTAGTGGCTTAAAGCAACACGGATATGTTATCTCACAGCTCTGGAGGTCAGAATCTCAAACTGGGCTAAAATCAAGGTGTCAGCAGGGCCGTGTTCCTTCGCTGCCTCTAGGGGAGAATCTGTTTCCTTGCCTTTCCCGGTTTCTAGAAACCTCCCACATTCCTTAGCTTATGGCTCCCTTCCTCTACCTTCAAAGCCAGCAACAGTGAGGTGAGTCATTCTCACACAGCATCTCTCTGATTCTGTCTTTTGGTTCCCTCTTCCACTTTTAACGAACTTTGTGATATATTTGGCCTCGCAGATAACTAATCTTTCTATTTGGAAGTCAAATGATCAGCAACCTTAATTCTATCTGCAACCTGAACTCCCCTGCTCAGCATGTAACCCAACATACTCACAGGACCCAGGGATTGAGAGGGAGACGTCTTTGGGAAGCCATTATTCTGCCTATCACAGATGGCATGTATAAATTACAATTAGAGTTTGAGCAGTCCTTTATTAAACAAACGTTTATTGGACACTCATTTGCACCGGGGACGTAAACAATGGACATGAGTAGAGAAGGCAATATGATAAGTAACATGATGGAGGTCTATGCAAAGGAGATGGAAATGCTCACTCAGCTGGGGTGAGACAGGGCAGTCCTCCTGCTGAAGATGTTGTCTATCCAAGCACCTCCCTGCTTCCAACAGTTCCCTGACAATCCTGCCAAGTTTCTCAAAAAGTGGACAAATACTCATCATTGCCAGTGTTAATCGAGCACTTACTGTGTCCCAGGTATAGACCTAAGATGCTTTACTTATATTAACCCATTTAACCCTCTTAATAAGCCAATGAGACAAGTATTATCTCCATTTAGCAGAGAAGGGAACTGAGGCCCAGAGTTTACATAAGTTGCCCAAAAGGTAATAGTGGTAGTAATAGTAATAGCAACTGTTTGAGTGCCTTCTTTTTAACTGATTCAACTTTGAGTGTTTATCTAGCAGTTCTAAGTGGTCTATGTACATTGACTCAGCCAATCCCAGCAACAACCCTGAGATATAATTATTATTCCCGTCTTACTAATAAATAGACACTCAAAGACATCATCTTGACCGTGGTCACCTAAGTGGAAAGTGGCATTTCCTGTCCACCTAGCTTCAAACCCTGTGCTTGGGAAGAGACAAGACAGAATGTGGCTCAGTGCAGTGCTTCTCACACTCTGGTGTGCATCAAAATCACTAGGAAAGGGCTGGTTACAATCCAGATGTTTCTGATTCAGTAGGTCTAGGGCGCGGCCTCAGAATTTGCATTTCAAAGACGGTCCAGGTGATGTTGGTCCTGCTTTGAGACTCACTGGCACAGTGCCTTTGGCACACGCATTGGAGTCAGACCTGCCTTTGAAAATGGCTGTGTCACTTACCAGCTGTGCAACCTTGAGCAGAATTCCCAGCCCCTTTAATTTCACACCTGGATAGTGACAATGAACCCTATCCTATTAGTGGTGGTGAAGGATTTAGGTGAGATAATACATGCAAAGCACGAAGCAAAAGGCAGACTGAGTAAATTTGAGTCTCTTTCCTCACCAGTCTCCATGCTGGACAGAGAAGCTCAGGATCAGTGCTTTCTGGAGGGCTGCCATGGGCTCTGAGCTCCCTGGCCTGAGTCAAGAACTTTCTTAGCTAGTTAGATCTAGAACTCAAGGCTTGGGCTACAGAAATGACAACTGCCTTGTTCTCTCAGCACATCAGCTATGTTGTGCTTTGACCTTTGCGCTCAACAATCATGTGATGAACAAGACAGTGGTTTACAAAACTTCACCACAGAATTGCATTGAGATATGATCACGGATTCAGGCCTCCCAGAAACCTGGACCTCAGTTTCATCCTAGGAGAATCATGCTAGGGCCAACAGCTCTATCCTCCTGGAACTTCTCCTGGTAACAGTGATGGGGAGAGAGCTTTAAAAGCATCTGTGGCTGCAAAAATCTGGGTGGTTTGTAAGGACCAAGAAAAGAGCTTGGAAAAAAGAGTGCTTAAATGATTGGATCATTACTTTTCTTCTTTAAAGGGGAAGTGTCGTCTCATTTCAAATGTTCCTCTTTCACTCAGGTACTTGAAATAAAACTTTTGGATTTGGTGGAAGGTTAGCTTCATTTTTCCCAAGAGAAGTCCTATCACCCTGCCAACCTCCTGGTCCCCAGCGTGGCATTAACCACCAATCACAACCCTCTTCTTGCACTTCCTGACACACCTGGTGGATCTCTGTTTTAAGATGCCAATATCACTAGAAAGAGCTGTGCTCTGAGAAACTTTTTAGTAATTAAGATATAACAACAAAATAGGCTTATTGAATATTTTTAATATTACCTCCTTTAAACACAAACTATATTCCCGGGAGAGTTAGTTAACCTCACAAAATAAAATGAAAAGCCAATATGTGATTCATTAGAAAGATAACCTTTGGACTGGGATGGGCAGTCCCTCCAGGGTCACTAAGGCCCCCACATGTCAAATCATCAGAATAGAGAAAATAAAAAGACATGATTAATACACACACACGTGCACACACAGAGCTGGGAAATTTTAAAGCCCAACACCACATACCAGGCAGCTGTTTAGTTTCCGGGTTGTTTTGTGTTTCTTCTGCAGACCCTTTCTTGGCAGGTTGGATGTAGATTTTTTTTTTTCCCCTGAAAGTGACTGGCTCAAGTAGCGGCCACTCCTGCCTTCTCTCTGTCTCGCATATTGTTTCTATCACCAGTGTAGTAGGTCGAGGGGAGGCCAACTGGGGTTTTAGCTCCACAGGGCCTTCCAGAAGCTGCCTCAACACTAACAGAAAAGTGAGATCTAAATTGGGTGTAAGTCTGATGGGAAGGAAAAAAGGCCCCAGAGACATGGGAATGCTGGTGATAGCAATTCCTTATATCATTGGTACAAAAAGTTTCAAGGAGTTTGGCAGACATATATTTTCCCAATATTTTCAAGAGGCAAATAGGAGGCATATGGGATCTTTGGCCTCTTTTTTTCCAGCACTTACCTCCTTGCCCCTTTCTGGTAAGCTCAGGATCAGAAAGCACTGATCCTGAGCTTGTCTGTCCAGCGACCACACCCAATCGACTCCCTCGCCCACCAGGGATCTTTTAACAATCTCTCCCACCAACACCACCAGGAAGGCGGGCATGTGATCCAGGTGGGGCCGATCCTAATGTCCCATCCTTCCTGGCCACATGGACCAACAAAGCCGCAACAACTCTAGCCCTTCCCTGAGATGGAACAACAGCAACAATAACAATAACTAATATGTGCTGAGTGAATATTAGTTGCTGGGCATACTCAAAGCACTTTACACAGGTTATCTCTTTTAGTTTGATCTTTACAACCACCCTGTAAGGTAAGTTCTATTGTTATCCCTATTATAAAAAGAGGAAACTGAGGCACGAGACAGTTAAGGAAGTTGCTCAAGGTCACGACCTCATATGTGGCGGAGCTAGGATGCTGCTTGAAGCAGTCTGACTCCTAAACCCCAGCTCTGAACCTTTATTGTCTGTTTTCTCTGGAATTGCTGACAGCTGCTTTCCCTGCTGCTTGGGGAAAGCTGATATATGGTAGAAGAAAATAAACTTTCCCATTAGGAATCGTTTTCAGCTGCATATAATAGAAAACCCAAATAACATAGGCTTAAACAAGATTTAAGGGTTTATTTTTCTCTTACATAATATGAAATGCAGAAGTAGGCAGTTCATAGCTAGAATGCAGGCTTTCAATGTCATCAGGGATGCGGGCTCTTTCTGTCTTCTCCTCCATCCTCAGTACATGGTTTCCACCATCGAGGTTGCTTCATCACCCAGAATGACTGCTGGAGTGCCAACCATCAGGTTACGATTCCAGGAAGGAAACAGGAAGATCTGGGGAAGACGGAATACGGTAGTTTTATCAACAAAGCCAACTCTTGAAGCCACCCTTACCACTTTTGCTTACATCTCACTGGCCACTCTGGAGGAAGAAGACTGGGAATATAGTCTTCAAGGGGTGTTCCTAAAGAAGGAGGGGAGGGGAGGGAGCAGCTCTCAGGCCCTGACACACATGCAGATGTGCTCTAACAAGACATTAATGAGCAAGCTTCCATGTGTCCAACTCACTAGCTCATAGTTGCAAAATGGGAAAAGACCTCAGTCTTCTGGACTCCAGGCCAGGAAATTTATCATCACACAAAAAGTTCACCTCCTAAAGAGCGGCTTCTACTGTTGAATCTGACATCCTGATAACCTCAGGAAAGCTGGCAAAATTTAGCAAAATCACCAGCATCTCCATGTTATCTCGAGGCTCATGGAAAGCCTAACGCAGGAGAACTAGCTTGTTAGAAGTGAAATACGCAGCAGAACGATGCCAACTTTCTCCATGGGCCGCCAGGGACAGCACTGACTGACATCCCAGGCAAATCATACATGCAGGCGTTAAAGTTCTGTTGCATATCCCAACCCACCAAGGACTTAGACCACCAAATCCATTCCATAAGAACCTAATCATGCAGTTATCAAAAGGCCCCCAGAGCAAATGAGAATGCTTTGTTCACAAAGTCCAATAGTTCTTGTAAACAGGTCCTGAAGTCAGACTTCTGTCTAAATTTATGAGAGCAGTGAAGTTATGTTATTGCATACATCAAATAAAAATGGACAGTTCTGTGACATTTTAAGACCCTTTCCCTCCTGTGTTATTCTTCCCTCAATATATATTCATGTGTACACAGCATAGGCTTGACTCATTCTTTAAGAATTATATTTTAAAAAATACAAGGGGGAGAGCATTGCTGGGAATCAACCCTAAACGTCTCTCCGTCAGTATAGGATGGAAGAAGACACTGATTCTTCCCAGATGTGCACACACCCTAAATGCACATTCAGTTGGTCTTTAAGCAGCGTTTGCCAACCCCCCACACACTCAGGGGGCTTTGTTTGTGTATGTGTGTTTTTGTTTACGCTTCATGACCTTGCACTCACTTTCCCCTCTGCCCAAAGCACTTTTCTCCACCTTTCGGTCTAATGGACTCCAATTTGTCCTCCAGAACTCCACTTAGAGGTCACCTCCTGTGACGATCCTAAATTCTAAATTCCCTAAGAGTCCCCAAATTCATTGCTCTTTCTCCTGTCTCATGCAGGTACTCAGCATAATTATCATAATTGTTATTTCTTTGTTTTCACATCTGTCTCCCTGACTAGACTATAAGCTCACCAGCAAGACCCATGTCCTATTTACTTCTGTATTCAGTGCTGGGTACATAGTAAGTTTATGAATGTAATCAAATTCTAAAATGAACTGAGTTGGATAATAGCACCCATCTTAGACTGGTTTTCCCTGAACTTACACCCCCATGTTATTGTTTTTCCTCCAGTACTTTTGCTCTTCAAGGAATTGTGTTAAATCTTACAATGTTCAAGTTGCCTCATTCACCTGAGCAACTGGGTCCAAAATTTTGAAAGCTTCAAACGCCAATTCCAGGAAATCCACTTTCTCTTTGCATGCTGGTTATTTTTACTTAGCTTCTCAGTATCAGAGCTGGGGGAAGAGGGATATATGTCTTTTAACTAAGCAGTTACAGACACAATTTTTTTTTAAGATTTTATTTATTATTTGACAGAGAGATAGCACAAGTAGGCAGAGCGGCAGGCCGAGGGAGAGGGAGAAGCAGACTCCCCACGGAGCAGGGAGCCCGATGCGGGGCTCGATCCCAGGACCCTGAGATCATGACCTGAGCCGAAGGCAGACGCTTAACTGACTGAGCCACCCAGGCGCCCCTACAGACACAAATTTTAATTAAAATTCCCTATCTGGTCCAGGAAAATGAAGTGGCTATTATTGGATCAGAAAAGTTCCAAAAGATACTCCTTATCTCTGAGTTAGATTGGCAAACTCTGAGCTCTGCTGGAGCCCAGGGGCTGTGGTTGGGGAGTTGTGGGTGGGTGGAATGAAGGACTGGATGAGTGTGTTGGCAAAAGACATTTGAGGGACAGTACTTGGGAGGCCTGGATCAGATGTCGTTCGTGTACAAAACTATTGGACTTAGCTTTGGGATCAAATTTCATGTGGTTGATGGACATAAGGGTCCCAGCTTTGAAGTTAGCTAGACTAAGTTTTGAATTATGGGTTTGTCAATTACTAAGCTTGGTTAACTATTCACTTTATGAACTTGGACATATTCTTTACTGAATCTCACTTTTATCATCTGTAAAATGAAGATGTAACACTCACAGCGTACCCGCTAGGATGCAATGAGATCATCTCCTTAAAATATCTAGTAGTACCTAACTGGAACATAGCTAGCTGAGTGTTAATCTCCTTCCTCCTGATTTGGAAGATTTGGGTCAAGAGAGGCAGAGATCACCATCCCTGACTGCTCTCCCACTCCACCCTTCTCCCACCAACTTTGGAAGAAAAAAAAGATTTAGGTTTTGCCATTGAATAAAACCAGTATAGACACTTTCATCTCTTCATTCAATAAATATCATTCAATGAATATTTAATTACGAATTGGACTACAGTCCCTTCTCCCAAAGAACTCATGATCTTAGGAGAAAGACAGATCAGTATGGAGTTATGATTTTATCCTAAGGGCAATAGGAAGCCATTGACAGGATGATCATACATGCATGCAGTGTAGAGAATGGACTGGAGACAGAGAGCTGTGGCAGCAATACAGATGAGATTGTTGTACCTGATGGAAGGGGTTGCCGTGGAGGAGTTGTGGAAGAAGAGCGGTCAGACCAGGTGTGCTCACTGAACACATTTTAAAAGAAGTAGAGCTGACAAAACTTGATAAACTGGATATAAAGCAGGTAAGGAAGGACAGGAAATGGCATCTTTTCCTGAGATAGGAATACAAGGTAAAGAGCCTGTTGTGGGAACTGGGAAGAAGGGATGACCCAGATTCTCGCAAAGTAATTTAAGGTGCAAGTGAATATGGGCAGGTGACGTGAGGACAGAATTCTGTCCTAACTTGAAGGCAAGCTGCTGGCCTTCTCCCCAGCTTCCTATAAAGGTGCAATCTTGTTTATCCTGATATCTTCCAAATAGGTCTCTGATTTTCACATTTATTTCAGTGTCCACAGCTTGAGTTTCCTAGGTGCATGGCATTGGTTCTGCCTGGGCCATTTGGCCATGTAAATAGCATATAGGCAAGTCTCTTGGATGAGAACAGCATTTCTTACCTTGAATTGTGTATAGTCTTGAGATACCCTTTGGGATCAAATTACACAGAAAGATATCCACCCTGAGCATATGAGCACAACTTCAACTGCTCTCTTCTTGGCCAAAGGAATCTGTATGGGCATTTTTACAATAACCACCTATCTAATGATAGCAAATCTTAACATATATGAATCACTGAGCTAGTTGTCTAAGGAAGCTAATGTTGGCAGGCCTAGTCACTGAAGTATCTCACATCCAGACTAAGGAAATGCAATTTATCATAGACACAAGTCACAATATCAGACAAGGACTACTTAGTGGTCAGAAGTGCTGGCTTTGAAGCTAGACTGACTGGGTTCAATCCGTGGTTTCAATGTGTATTAGCTGCAAACTTGGGCTTCTGTTTTCTAATCTCTAAAATGGAAATAGTAATTCTACCCATTTCATTGGGTTATTGTGAGATTTGAATACAAATAAAGTGCATAGAACAGTGCCTGGCACACAATAAGTAAATCCTCAATAAACATAAAGTATTATTATTTATATTACCAGATTATATATATTACCAAATATATATTATTATATATTTCCAGATCCTTTCTAGAAAGAGAATAATGTACTCAGACTTGCTTTAGTCTCACATAGTCATCCAAGGAAAACATCACAAATATGGAGTTAATTAAGAAGAGGTGCATGGGAGTCTATCATAGAGTCAACTCATAATCGCTGGAGTTGGAACACTAGCTCCACAAATCTGGTTGGTGACATCTTGCAGAAGCTTAAGATCATCAGTGTGTTATGGGAAGTCTCAGAGAACTACTTAGAGTCCAGTTAGCTCTGACCAACCACAGTCTAATGACCTAGGTGTAAATGAGTCAAAAACGCATGGACTAGATTTCCTGCCGAATACACATGGGTTTCAAAATTAAGGGGAAGGAGAACACTTGCCAAAATGCATTTCGTAATAATCACTGTAATAATGAATGGTTCACTGAGCCGGAAACATCAATGGATCCTCTTCGATACTCATTAAACCCACAAGGCAGCAGGTTGAAATACTTAGAAAGAGATCGAAGAGGCTCTGGCTCATCGGTGCTGGAAAGTTGAAATTTCATATGAATAGATTTGGGAAGAAAAAAGATGTTTGTTAACTCTGGTCATGAATATGGCACTAGCGAGGAGAAAGAGATAGCTTGCTTCTCTGGCCTGATTGCAGGATGGCATATTGGGAGACTGGATCCTGCACCCAGTTCCTTCTTTGGGCAAATTCCTTCACTTCCTCAGGCTTGCTTCCTCATCTGCAAAATGAGGATTCTCCACCCAATAACCTCTAAACTTCCTTGCCATTCTGAACATCAACAGGCATTTTTCAGCAGAAACTGGGACGTGAATCACCTTGGTGTCTAGTAAGCCAATGTCATGTCTAAATTAGAAACAATAAATATTTGAACATTTGGAAGAGCAGCATGTTCAAGAAAGGAAAACTTTCCTGATAATAGAAAATCTCTGCTTTTGCCAGTTGAATGCCTCACTGAGGAAAGCTGAAAAGCTCACATCCTGACAGGAATGTTTTAACAAGGCAGTTTTGGCCCAATCTCCTGCTGCTGCAGTCAACAGAAGTTTTTGCTAATGAGCTTTAACAGGATTAGAAATATTAAAATAAATTAGAGATATGCCAAATGCACATTTTGACTGAATTGCAAATGTCTGGAAGAAAAAAAGCAAAACCAATATTCATCCAAAGCCAAATATCCTAATCAGAGAACATGCTTCTGGGATAACCACAATAAGTCTAAATTATTATTATTATAATTAGTTAACCTTTCTTAGCTAAATTTCACAAATGTACCGCCAAGATTTGGAACAATAATTTTTTAGCTTGGTCAGTTGCTTGATTGTTCTGGGGTTGCTTGCCTTCACATTTGCTGTGTTAAATAGTGACTCACTCTAGACTGATGGCAGAAGAGAAGAGAGTTTTTTAGATACTTCATTTTTCTCTAGTACTTTCTTATTTTCATTATAGTTTATATTTCTTATAGCCAGATCCACTATAATTTACCATGGTTGCTGCTCTACTTGATTATGAAGGTTTTCCTCTTTATAAAATTTTGAGATAGAAAAATTGGCATTCTGCTTTTAGTTCACTCACAGAAACTCTTAGAAAGGTATTTTTCTTGAAAGATAGCTAGGTTAAATGACTCAAAATTAAATCATTTCTATAATATTTGGTTTAATGTTGGGCATGCTAGGATACCAAATGATTCCACAAAAATTCTAATTATGAATAAAACTGAGTTCTATTATTTGACCTTGTATTATTATTTTAATTTTTCAGGCACTTGTTGGCTAGAAAAGGATGTAAAGTTCTTCCTAAAGTTATCTAGCTAATACCTTCTCTTGATGTTCACACTGACAGTGCATCAATTTACCTACTTAACTGTTTGAAAATTTCTTATTGTTCTCGTACATAAAGTTAACAGCTTTTATAATAATTAGTAATTATTGCAATATTACACTCTTGAAATTAATATGTGTATACATGCTTCAAAGAAATAATAGAATTTCAACAGATAAAGAGATTTTTACTCCAAGTTACATCAACGCTTCCCTACATTTAAAAGTGAGTATTCAAATGTTAATAAATTTGACTGACATGCTTTGTTCCTATTGTTGACTTTTGTTACAATGATTAGATATGATAGATGTGATTGGAACTTAACCCAGTCACACAATTATTGAGGCTTAGCAAGTTCAGAAAGGCCAGAAATGATACTGAGGAAGCATTTGGCTGTTCAGCCTTCCAAAGGTGGAGACCGACCAATGCCGAAGTTAAGTAGGGGTTCTCAGCCAAAGCAGTGCATTTCTGCAGTGTTCACAGGGCAAAGCCTTCTCAAGAGAATTCTTTGTTCAATCCATTTCTGAGCCTTCATTTCACTCATCAGGGTCATGCTTAGACATGGACTCCAGAAAAATCGGAGTTTACATTTATTTACATGAGAGGGGCCTGGATCTGGGTCTGGAAGGTGGAAACACAGGGTGAGAGAAATCAGCTGGGGTTGGAGAGAAAGAGAGACAGGGATTTTGAGGAGGAAGCAGCTGCTATAAAGATGCAACTCTGGGGCAAGAGAGATGTTTAAAGACGGTGTTTAGGAAATTGAGCTGTGTATTGTGAAGCCATTTTCCATTTGCTGCCTCTTCAAAGAGACTTTCATAAATTTTCTTTCAAGACTTTGATGTGAAATTTCTTTTCCTTCTAGATGAATCACATGCTTTTGTTTTGGTTGTTTTGGTTGTTTTTAGAACACGAAGACTTGGTCTTATTCAAATAGCAAAGAAGGAAGCCAGTCACACTGTCCTTACAACATTATTCAAATTTAAATATCTCTTAATGAGAAATAACAAATGGAAATATGCTTCAAGCAATTTAGAAATGTTCATTTTGACTCAGCAATTCCACTTCGAGTAATCTAGAATAATTAGAAATGTGGACAAAGTTGTCAGTGCACAGGTATTCATTACACCATTATTTGTAGGAATAAAAACCAGCAGAAATCTCCGAAAGGTAAATGGTCCAGTAAATTACATTTAATCATATGATGAAATGTTGTTTATCGATTAAAATGATGTTTACAAAAGCATTTTATTAATTTGGAAAAGTCTCGTGTATATTTTAAGGTTTTTTTTTAACAATGTAAAATATAATTTTATGACTCTGTGATGTATTTTTCCCAGGATAAAATTTATGTAGGATACAGGTGCTCTGTTTGCATCTTCCTGAAAGTTTCCCCGGCTGAAACAGTTTGGGCCAGGCTAATGGAATAGAACTTGGAGCTTCAAGTGTCCATTTGTCCATGACTTGGAGTCCTTGGAAAACAATTTCCTCAGGGAAAGCCTGGCCCTACTTGGGAATGAGCACTTCTTCAGCTCATTTCTATATGAATGATGGAATGGCTTTCTACAAAGGCGAGTTACGTTAGACCACTCAGTTCTTTAAAGAGGATTTCTGCCCTACCCTCATATCTCACCCCGACTCTCACAGTCTCCACCCTGGTTATCACCTGAACTGTCTCTTAAGACCCCACGGTCTGTATCAGTGGTTCTCAAAAAGTAGGTCCTGAAGCAGTAACAACAGCAATGCCTAGGAACTCAGATGCACATGACTGGGCCTCACCCCAGACCCTCTCAACCTAAGACTCTCGGGGTGGGTGGCTAATTTGTTTAATAAACCGTCTTGGGATTCTGGTGTAAGTTCACGTTTGAGAATCATTGGTCTGAGCGCCTGGGTGGCTCAGTTGGTTAAGCGACTGCCTTCGGCTCAGGTCATGATCCTGGAGTCCCGGGATCGAGTCCCTTATTGGGCTCCCTGCTCAGCGGGGAGTCTGCTTTTCCCTCTGACCCTCTTCCCTCTTGTGCTCTCTGTCTCTCATTCTCTCTCTCTCAAATAAATAAATAAAATCTTTAAAAAGAGAGAGAGAGAGGAATTGTGCAAGACTGTTGAATCACAGATCTGTACTTCTGAAACAAATAACGCAACATATCTTAAGAAAAAAGAAAAAGAAGAAGATAACAGGAGAGGAAGAATGAAGGGGAGTAAGTCGGAGGGGGAGACGAACCATGAGAGACGATGGACTCTGAAAAACAAACTGAGGGTTCTAGAGGGGAGGAGGGTAGGGGGATGGGTTAGCCTGGTGATGGGTATTAAAGAGGGCACGTTCTGCATGGAGCACTGGGTGTTATGAACAAACAATGAATCATAGAACACTACATCAAAAACTAATGATGTAATGTATGGTGATTAACATAACAATAAAAAATTTAAAAAAATAAAAAGAGAGAGAGAGAGAATCATTGGTCCATATTAAATTCCAGGTGCTCATTAGTGGTAGACCTCACTACTAGCCAATATATACCAACCCCTGGATGAACAACATTTTAAAACTATATTTACAAGATAAATACAGATAAGAAGTTCATATATTTTTCCTTAAAATCTACAGCCTGCCCCTATAGATTAGATCAGAGATTATGCTTGTCCACCAAGTGACTGCCTTTCCTGACTTGCACTTAATCTTCATTGAGGGATGCTACAAGACATAGACCACAAGCTTCCTCATTTGCTCCAGCTGAGGTAGGCTTTCCTTTCTCCACTCTGCCACCCTCCTCCTCTCTCCCTACTTAAAATGATATATTTTTCATGTATTTACTTGCTTACTGTCTGTGTCTTCCACTATAAGATCCCTAACACAAAAACTTATTGACTACTGTATTGTTAGCACTGCAGCAATAACTGACCCAGAGTAGGTGTTTAATAATAAGAAAATGATAAATGAACAAATAGCATCATTGGTTACATTATACAATGACCAAGTATTTATAAGATTACTTTTGCCTGGTCATAACATCAATGATAGCAGTATTCCTGTTGATGATTTGATCTGTTTTTAATCTTATGAACACTAAGAATATTGTAATTGCTCAGGATCCCTTTTTGGACTTGGTAGCTTACAAACTTAGAGGAAATGTTGTGGAGAGCCAGAGGCAAGGATAAAGGTTTTTATGGCTTGGAGTTTTTAGTGTAATTCCTGATTCCATTTTATGATCTTACACCTGGTTTTACCTTCTGCTGCTGTTGTTTATAACTGTTATCCTATCGCTACATTTTGGGACTTGGAGTGTGAATGCCTAAGCCACAGGGTTCTGGTTCAGATCCCAGTCTCGCCACTTACATGTCATGTGACCCTGGGCAAATTATATAAGCTTTACCTGTCTCAGTTTCCTTATCTGTGAAACAAAGATCATAGGAGTTTCTACTTCATATGGTGAAGTATTCACAATAGTGCCAAGCCCTTAATAAGGGCTGTCATGCTGGTGGTTGTGGTGATGGTAAAAGAAACCATAAATAAATATAGAGAAAACAAGCCCAAGTGTTTATAGTGGTTATTTCTAGGTGGAGGGGTTGTAGAATCATTTTCTTCTTACACTTTCTGTTGTTTTCAAACCCTTAAACAAAAAACATGTAAAAACAAAAAAGAAAGTAGAGAAAAGAAATGGCACATGGAATCCTGGGCTTCTGTAACCGAATTAAAAAATACACATATATATGGAGGGGGCGGAGCAAGATGGCGGAGGAGTAGGAGACCTGGATTTCGTCTGGTCTCAGGAATTCAGCTGACTAGGGATCAAACCATTCTGAACATCTACGAACTCAACAGGAGATCGAGGATAAGAGGAGTAACAACACTCTGAACAGAAAAGCGACCACTTTCTGGAAGGTAGGACGTGCGGAGAAGTGAATCCGAGGCGATATTCGGGAGGATAGATGGCGGGGGAGGGGGCCTCCGTCGGCCGCTTCTGGCAAGTGATAGAGCCGCGGAGCACAAAATCGGAACTTTTAGAAGTCGGCTCCGCTGAGGGACGTCGCTCCAGTGGCTAAGTGGGGGGTGGAGCCCTCGCGGGACAGTGTGGTCTCAGGACCCTCAGGGTCAAGAAAGACCAGGGGGTGCCTGACTGCAGCAGAGCTCCCAGGTATCGGAGCGGGGAAGCCGGCTGCAGAGACAGAGCCGAGGCGTGGGCTCTCAGCTCGGGGAGGCCATAAACTGTGATCCGTGGCCCAGTCGGGCCACTGCGCCTCCAGCAGGGACCCAACAAGCAGCAGAGCCGGGGAGACTCCCCTTCCTCCCCGGGGAGGAGCGGCGCGGGAGCGCACTGCAGGGATCTGCTGGGTTTGGAGACTCCACACGGGGTCGGGTGCCAGAGATAGAAACACTCGGTCACAGGCCGGGTGAGCACGGAGTGCCGCCGGAGACCAGGGAAACGGGAGTGATTGACTGCTTTTCTCTGGGGGTTCAATGAGGAGCGAGGCCCCGAGTTCTCGGCTCCTCTGGGCAGAGAGTGGGAGGCCACCATTTTCACCCTGGTCCTCCAAAGCTGTACCAAGAGCTTGCAGGGAACAAAAGCTCCTGAGAGCAAACCCGAGCAGCTTGCTTAGCCCAGCCGACAAGGGCGGGGCAATTCTGCCCCCAGCAAAGACATCTGGGAACCACGGCAACAGGCCCCGCCCCCAGAAGATCAGCACGAACAGCCAGCAAGCCAAGACCAAGTTTACCCATCAAGGAGAACGGGAGAACTCCAGCGCTAGGAGAATACTGCACATAGAATTCATGGCTTTTTTACCATGATTCATTAGTTTTTCAAAGTTAATTTTTTTAACTGTTTTTTTTTTAATTTTTCTTTTTCCCTTTTTCAACCAACATCTTATCAATCCCTTTTTTAAAAAAAAAATTTATTTTTCATTTTTAGAGTCATATTTTATCCCTTCATAGTAGTTACCCTTATTTTTGGCATATATATATATAAGGTCTTATATATATAAGGTCTTCTCTCTTTAAAATTTTGAGATACAGTTCCTTCTAACAGATCAAAATATACCCTAAATCACTAGTGTATGGCTTTGTTCTAGTCTCCTGCCTGATCACATTCTCTCCCTTTTTTTTTCTTTTCTTTTTTTTTAAATCTTCCTCTTTCTTCTTTCAAACAACTTCTTGTCAATTCCATTTATAAAACCTTTTATAATTTTCATCTTTACAGTCATCTTCCATCCCTTCATTGTATCAACCCTTATTTTGTACATATATAAGTCTTAATTCCTTTAAGATTTTAGGAGGCACTTTCCTCTAACAGACCAAAATACACCCAAAATCTAGAGTGTGGCACTGATCTATGCACTAGCCTGATCATATTTGATCATATTCTGTTTTTTTTTGTTTTGTTCTGTTTTTGTTTGTTTTTATCTTTTCCTTTTTCTCTTTCTTTTTTCTTTCTTTCCCTCTCTTTTCCCCTGGTTTCAGGTTTTTTCTGATTTGTATAGACTATATTTGCTGGGGACGTTGTTAACCTGTTAGCATTTGGTTCTCTCATTCATCTATTCTCCTCTGGACAAAATGACAAGACGAAAAAAATCACCTCAGCAAAAAGAAACAAGAGGTAGTACCGTCTGCCAGGGACCTACTCAATACGGACATTAGTACGATGTCGGACCTAGAGTTCAGAATCACGACTTTAAAGATACTAGCTGGGCTTGAAAAAAGCGTGGAAGTTATTAGAGAAACCCTTTCTGGAGAAATAAAAGAACTAAAATCTAACCAAGTCAAAATCATAAAGGCTATTAATGAGGTGCAATCAAAAAGGGGGCACTAACTGCTAGGATAAATGAGGCAGAAGAGAGAATCAGTGATATAGAAGACCAAATGATGGAAAATAAAGAGGCTGAGAAAAAGAGAGAGAAACAACTACAGGATCACGAGGGCAGAATTCGAGAGATAAGCGATACGATAAGACGAAACAACATTAGAATAATTGGGCTCCCAGAAGAAGAAGAAAGAGAGAGAGGGGCAGAAGGTATATTGGAGCAAATTATAGCAGAGAACTTCCCTAATGTGGGGAAGGAAACAGGCATCAAAATCCAGGAGGCACAGAGAACCCCTCTCAAAATCAATAAAAATAGGTCAACACCCCGACATCTAATAGTAAAACTTACGAGTCTCAGAGACAAAGAGAAAATCCTGAAAGCAGCTCGGGAGAAGAGATATGTAACCTACAATGGTAGAAACATTAGATTGGCAACAGACCTATCCACAGAGACCTGGCAGGCCTGAAAGGACTGGCATGATATCTTCAGGGCACTAAACAAGAAAAATATGCAGCCTAGAATACTATATCCAGCCAGGCTGTCATTGAAAATAGAAGGATAGGTAAAAAGCTTCCAGGACAAACAAAAACTAAAGGAATTTGCAAACACAAAACTAGCCCTAAAAGAAATATTGAAAAGGGTCCTCTAAGCAAAGAGAGAGCATAAAAGCAGCATAGATCAGAAAGGAACACAGACAATATATAGTCACAGTCACCTTACAGGCAATACAATGGCACTAAATTCATATCTTTCAATAGTTACCCTGAATGTAAATGGGCTGAATGCCCCAATCAAAAGACATAGGCTATCAGATTGGATTAAAAAACAAGACCCATCCATATGCTGTCTGCAAGAGACTCATTTTAGACCCAAAGACACCCCCAGATTGAAAGTGAGGGGGTGGAAAACCATTTACCATGCTAATGGACACCAAAAGAAAGCTGGGGTGGCAATCCTTATATCAGACAAATTAGATTTTAAAACAAAGATTGTAATAAGAGATGAAGAAGGACACTATATCTTACTTAAAGGGTCTATCCAACAAGAAGTTCTAACAATTGTAAATATCGATGCCCCTAACATGGGAGCAGCCAATTATATAAGGCAATTAATAACAAAAGTGAAGAAACACATGGACAACAATACAATAATAGTGGGGGACTTTAACACCCCCCTGACTGAAATGGACAGATCACCTAAGCAAAAGATCAACAAGGAAATAAAGACTTTAAATGAAACACTGGACCAAATGGACTTCACAGACATATTCAGAACATTCCATCCCAAAGCAACAGAATACACATTCTTCTCTAGTGCCCATGGAACATTCTCCAGAAATGATCACATCCTAGGTCACAAATCAGGTCTCAACCAATACCAAAAGATTGGGGATTATTCCCTGCATATTTTCAGACCACAATGCTTTGAAACTCAATCATAAGAGGAAAGTCGGAAAGAACTCAAATACATGGAGGCTAAAGAGCATCCTACTAAAGAATGAATGGGTAAACCAGGAAATTAAAGAATTAAAAAAATTCATGGAAACCAATGAAAATGAAAACACAACTGTCCAAAATCTTTGGGATACAGCAAAGGCAGTCCTGAGAGGAAATTATATAGCAATACAAGCCTTTCTCAAGAAACAAGAAAGGTCTCAAATACACAACCTAACCCTACACCTAAAGGAGCTGGAGAAAGAACAGCAAATAAAGCCTAAACCCAGCAGGAGAAGAGAAATCATAAAGATCAGAGCAGAAATCAATGAAATAGAAACCAAAAGAACAGTAGAACAGATCAACAAAACTAGGAGCTGGTTCCTTGAAAGAATTAACAAGATTGATAAACCCCTGGCCAGACTGATCAAAAAGAAAAGAGAAATGACCCAAATCAACAAAATCATGAATGAAAGAGGAGAGATCACAACCAACACCAAAGAAATACAAACAATTATGAGAACATATTATGAGCAACTCTATGCCAGCAAATTAGAGAACCTGGAAGAAATGGGTGCATTCCTAGAGATGTATCAACTACCAAAATTGAACCAGGAAGAAATAGAAAACCTGAACAGACCTATAACCCCTAAGGAAATTGAAGCAGTCATCAAAAATCTCCCAAAAAACAAAAGCCCAGGGCCAGATGGCTTCCCAGGGGAATTCTATCAGACATTTAAAGAAGAATTAATACCTATTCTCCTGAAACTGTTCCAAAAAATAAAAATGGAAGGAAACTTTCCAAACTCATTTTATGAGGCCACCATTACCTTGATCCCCAAACCAGACAAAGACCCCATCAAAAAGGAGAATTACAGACCAATATCCTTGATGAACATGGATGCAAAAATTCTCACCAAAATACTAGCCAATAGGATCCAACACTACATTGAAAGGATTATTCACCATGACCAAGTGGGATTTATCCCTGGGCTGCAAGGTTGGTTCAACATCCGCAAATCAATCAACGTGATACAATACATTAACAAAAGAAAGAACAAGAATCATACGGTCCTCTCAATAGATGCAGAAAAAGCATTTGACAAAGTACAGCATCCTTTCTTGATCAAAACTCTTCAGAGTATAGGGATAGAGGGTACATACCTCAATATCATAAAAGCCATCTATGAAAAACCTACAGCGAATATCATTCTCAATGGGGAAAAGCTGAGTGCTTTTCCCCTAAGGTCAGGAACACGGCAGGGATGTCCACTATCACCACTGCTATTCAACATAGTATTAGAAGTCCTAGCCACAGCAATCAGACAACAAAAAGAAATCAAAGGCATCCAAATCGGCAAAGAGGAAGTCATACTCTCACTCTTTGCAGATGATATGATACTGTATGTGGAAAACCCAAAAGACTCCACCCCAAAACTGCTAGAACTCATACAGGAATTCAGTAAAGTAGCAGGAGAGAAAATCAATGCACAGAAATCAGTGGCATTCCTATACACCAACAAGACAGAAGAGATACAAATCAAGGAGTCAATCCCATTTACAATTGCACCCAAAACCATAAGATACCTAGGAATAAATTTAACCAAAGAGGCAAAGGATCTGTACTCAGAAAACTATAAAATACTCAGGAAAGAAATTGAAGAAGACACAAAGAAATGGAAAAATGTTCCATGCTCATGGATTGGAAGAACCAATATTGTGAAGATGTCAATGCTACCTAGAGCAATCTACACATTCAATGCAATCCCCATCAAAATACCATCCACTTTTTTCAAAGAAATGGAACAAATAATCCTAAAATTTGTATGGAAACAGAAGAGACCCCGAATAGCCAGAGGAATACTGAAAAAGAAAAGCAAAGCTGGCGGCATCACAATTCCGGACTTCCAGCTCTATTACAAGCTGTCATCATCAAGACAGTATGGTACTGGCACAAAAACAGACACATAGATCAATGGAACAGAATAGAGAGCCCAGAAATGGACCCTCAACTCTATGGTCAACTAATCTTTGACAAAGCAGGAAAGAATGTCCAATGGAATAAAGACAGTCTCTTCAACAAATGGTATTGGGAAAATTGGACAGCCACATGCAGAAGAATGAAACTGGACCATTTCCTTACACCACACACAAAAATAGACTCCAAATGGTTGAAAGACCTAAATGTGAGACAGGAGTCCATCAAAATCCTAAAGGAGAACACAGGTAGCAACCTCTTCGACCTCAGCTGCAGCAACTTCTTCCTAGAAACATCGCCAAAGGCAAGGGCAGCAAGGGCAAAAATGAACTATTGGGATTTCATCAAGATAAAAAGCTTTTGCACAGCAAAAGAAACAGTCCACAAAACCAAAAGACAACCGACAGCATGGGAGAAAATATTTGCAAATGACATATCAGATAAAGGGCTAGTATCCAAAATCTATAAAGAACTTATCTAACTCAACACCCAAAGAACAAATAATCCAATCAAGAAATGGGCAGACGACATGAACAGACATTTTTCCAAAGAAGACATCCAAATGGCCAACAGACACATGAAAAAGTGCTCAACATCGCTCAGCATCAGGGAAATCCAAATCAAAACCTCAATGAGATACCACCTCTCACCCGTCAGAATGGCTAGAATTAACAAGTCAGGAAATGACAGATGTTGGCGGGGATGCGGAGAAAGGGGAACCCTCCTACACTGTTGGTGGGAATGCAAGCTGGTGCAGCCACTCTGGAAAACAGTATGGAGCTTCCTCAAACAGTTGAACATAGAGCTACCCTACGATCCAGCAATTGCACTACTGGGTATTTACCCCAAAGATACAAATGTAGGGATCCGAAGGGGTACGTGCACCCCAGTGTTTATAGCAGTAATGTCCACAATAGCCAAACTGTGGAAAGAGCCAAGATGTCCATCGACAGATGAATGGATAAAGAAGAAGTGGTATATATACACAATGGAATATTATGCAGCCATCAAAAGGAATGAGATCTTGCCATTTGCAACGACATGGATGGAACTGGAGGGTGTTATGCTGAGTGAAATAAGTCAATCAGAGAAAGACATGTATCATATGACCTC